>NC_092089.1:91686835-91736835 GCF_045679555.1 Salvelinus alpinus
ACATTGTGTAGTTCTGCTTGCTTTGTTTTCATTCCACAAGAAAATCCTGTGGTTTATGAAACGTAACAGGAGATGGACAGAGTTAGATGCTACAGTGGCTTGCGAAAGTATTCACCCCCCTTGGCATTTTTCCTATTTTGTTGTATTACAAACTGGAAATAAAATGTATTTTTGGGAGGGGGGTTGTATCATTAGATTTACACAATATGCCTACCATTTTGAAGATGGAAATTATTTTTTTATTGTGAAACAAACAAGAAATAAGACAAACAGAAAACTTGAGCGTGCATAACTATTCACCCCCCCCCCCCCCCCAAGTCAATACTTTGTAGAGCCACCTTTTGTAGCAATTACAGCTGCAAGTCTCTTGGGGTATGTCTCTCTATAAGCTTGGCACATCTAGCCACTGGGATTTTTGCCCATTCTTCAAGGCAAAACTGCTCCAGCTCCTTCAAGTTGGATGGGTTCCGCTGGTGTCCAGCAATAGTTAAGTCATACCACAGATTCTCAATTGGATTAAGGTCTGGGCTTTGACTAGGCCATTCCAAGACATTTAAATGTTTCCCCTTAAACCACCCGAGTGTTGCTTTAGCAGTATGCTTAGGGTCATTGTCATGCTGAAGGTGAACCTCTGTCCCAGTCTCAAATCTCTGGAAAACTGAAACAGGTTTCCCTCAAGAATTTCCCTGTATTTAGCGCCATCCATCATTCCTTCAATTCTGACCAGTTTCCCAGTCCCTGCCAATGAAAAACATCCCCACAGCATGATGCTGCCACCACCATGCTTCACAGTGGGGATGGTGTTCTCAGGGTGATGAGAGGTGTTAGGTTTGCGCCAGACAGCTTTTCCTTGATGGCCAAAAAGCTCAATTTTAGTCTCATCTGACCAGAGTACCTTCTTCCATATGTTTGGAGAGTCTCCATGCCTTTTGGCAAACACCAAATGTGTTTTTTTATTTTTTATTTAAGCAATGGCTTTTTTTCTGGACACTCTTCTGTAAAGCCCAGCTCTGTGGAGTGTACGGCTTAAAGTGGTCCTATGGACAGATACTCCAATCTCGCTGTGGAGCTTTGCAGCTCCTTCAGGTTTATCTTTGGTCTCTTTGTTGCCTCTCTGATTAATGCCCTCCTTGCCTGGTCTGTGAGTTTTGGTGGGCGGCCCTCTCTTGGCAGGTTTGTTGTGGTGCCATATTCTTTCCATTTTATTTATAATGGATATAATGGTGCTCCGTGGGATGATCAAAGTTTCTGATATTTTTTCATAACCCAACCCTGATCTGTACTTCTCCACAACTTTGTCCCTGACCTGTTTGGAGAGCTCCTTGGTGCTCATGATGCCGCTTGCTTGGTGGTGTCCCTTGCTTAGTGGTGTTGCAAACTCTGGGGCCTTTCAGAACAGGTGTATATATACTGAGACCATGTGACAGATCATGTGACACTTAGATTGCAGACAGGTGGACTTTATTTAACTAATTATGTGACTTGTGAAGGTAATTGGTTGCACCAGATCTTATTTAGGGGCTTCATAGCAAAAGGGATGAATAAATATGCACGCACAGCTTTTCTGTTTTGATTTTTTTTTTTTACAAATGATTTGTTTCATTTCACTTCACCAATTTGGACTATTTTGTGTATGTCCATTACATGAAATCCAAATAAAAATAAATTTAAATTACAGGTTGTAATGTAACAAAATAGGAAAAAACGTCAAGGGGGATGAATACTTTTGCCAGGCGCTGTAATAGCTGAGCAGTACAACAGTGTGTATAAGATGATACTCTCTTTGTTTTCATTCAAGAGGATAATGATGTGAGCAGCAGAGCTTTATAGAGGAGATGGATGCTAGCACGCTGGGCTAAGGTCACTAGCAGGTGAGCTAGGTGAGCAGCAGAGCTTTATAGAGGAAAGGGATGCTAGCACGCTGGGCTAAGGTCACTAGCAGGTGAGCTAGGTGAGCAGCAGAGCTTTATAGAGGAGAGGGATGCTAGCACGCTGGGCTAAGGTCACTAGCAGGTGAGCTAGGTGAGCAGCAGAGCTTTATAGAGGAGAGGGATGCTAGCACGCTGGGCTAAGGTCACTAGCAGGTGAGCTAGGTGAGCAGCAGAGCTATATAGAGGAGAGGGATGCTAGCACGCTGGGCTAAGGTCACTAGCAGGTGAGCTAGGTGAGCAGCAGATCTTTATAGAGGAGAGGGATGCTAGCACGCTGTGCTAAGGTCACTAGCAGGTGAGCTAGGTGAGCAGCAGAGCTTTATAGAGGAGATGGATGCTAGCACGCTGGGCTAAGGTCACTAGCAGGTGAGCTAGGTGAGCAGCAGAGCTTTATAGAGGAGAGGGATGCTAGCACGCTGGGCTAAGGTCACTAGCAGGTGAGCTAGGTGAGCAGCAGAGCTTTATAGAGGAGAGGGATGCTAGCACGCTGGGCTAAGGTCACTAGCAGGTGAGCTAGGTGAGCAGCAGAGCTTTATAGAGGAGAGGGATGCTAGCACGCTGGGCTAAGGTCACTAGCAGGTGAGCTAGGTGAGCAGCAGAGCTTTATAGAGGAGAGGGATGCTAGCACGCTGGGCTAAGGTCACTAGCAGGTGAGCTAGGTGAGCAGCAGAGCTATATAGAGGAGAGGGATGCTAGCACGCTGGGCTAAGGTCACTAGCAGGTGAGCTAGGTGAGCAGCAGATCTTTATAGAGGAGAGGGATGCTAGCACGCTGTGCTAAGGTCACTAGCAGGTGAGCTAGGTGAGCAGCAGAGCTTTATAGAGGAGATGGATGCTAGCACGCTGGGCTAAGGTCACTAGCAGGTGAGCTAGGTGAGCAGCAGAGCTTTATAGAGGAGAGGGATGCTAGCCCGCTGGGCTAAGGTCACTAGCAGGTGAGCTAGGTGAGCAGCAGAGCTTTATAGAGGAGAGGGATGCTAGCACGCTGGGCTAAGGTCACTAGCAGGTGAGCTAGGTGAGCAGCAGAGCTTTATAGAGGAGAGGGATGCTAGCACGCTGGGCTAAGGTCACTAGCAGGTGAGCTAGGTGAGCAGCAGAGCTTTATAGAGGAGAGGGATGCTAGCACGCTGGGCTAAGGTCACTAGCAGGTGAGCTACTATGAAAACATAGAGCACCTATAAAAGCCTATGATATATCCACCACTGTTACCATAACACGAAACAAAGCCAGTGTTATGGTGATAGTTAGTTGTTAGGGGCTCAGGGTGCAACGCCGGAAACTATTCTACAGACTCAGTGAGCACAGCCTTGCTATTGAGAAAGGCCGCCGTAGGCAGACCTGGCTCTCAAGAGAAGACAGGCTATGTGCAACACTGCCCACAAAATGAGGTGGAAACTGAGCTGCACTTCCTAACCTCCTGCCCAATGTATGACCATATTAGAGACACATATTTCCATTAGATTACACTTATTCGAAAACAAATCCAATTTTGATAAACACCCATATCTACTGGGTGAAATACCACAGTGTGACATCACAGCAGCAAGATGTGTGACCTGTTGCCACAAGAAAAGGGCAACCAGTGAAGAACAAACACCATTGTAAATTCAACCCATATTTATGTTGATTTATTTTCCCTTTTGTACTTGGTTGCAACACTGTATACAAACGTAATATGACATTTGAAATGTCTCGATCTCTTTGGAACTTCTGTATGTGTAATTATTTTTTAAAATAGTTTATTACACTTTTGTTTATTATCTATTTCAAATACTTGGGCAATATTTAACATATGTTTCCCATATTGAATTGAATTGTATAAGTAACAGGAGGAGGGCAGGAATGCAAACTTCTTCATGACGGATAGAACGGAATGAAAGGAAGGAACGGAATGCGTGGTGGTATGAAGACTGTTTTGAAAGTCTGAGCGGAGATGTGACTATCACACGACTGGGAGAAGACAGCTTTGTTGTTTATCAATGTTTCTTTGAATTCAAGAAAAAAAACAAAAAAAAAACTAGCCACTCACAAACCACTCACTCTGCAACAACTGCTACTTATTCTGTAAACAAAGTGGGAAAACATAAATCACACCTCTGTTCCAACTCCACTGATGTCAACACTTTGTTTCTTTAAAGCAACACAGTAGATTTTTTCAATCACCCGGCACAGTAGGTTGTAGAGTAGAGTAGGGGAGGGGAGAGGAGGCAGGTCTGTAATACATGAACCCAGTAGGGGAGGGGAGAGGAGGCAGGTCTGTAATACATTAACCCAGTAGGGGAGGGGAGAGGAGGCAGGTCTGTAATACATGAACCCAGTAGGGGAGGGGAGAAGAGGCAGGTCTGTAATACATTAACCCAGTAGGGGAGAGGAGAGGAGGCAGGTCTGTAATACAATAACCCAGGAGGGGAGGGGAGAGGAAGCAGGTCTGTAATACAATAACCCAGTGGGGGAGAGGAGAGGAGGCAGGTCTGTAATACATTAACCCAGTAGGGGAGGGGAGAGGAGGCAGGTCTGTAATACAATAACCCAGGAGGGGAGAGGAGAGGAGAGGAGGCAGGTCTGTAATACAATAACCCAGGAGGGGAGGGGAGAGGAGTCAGGTCTGTAATACATTAACCCAGGAGGGGAGAGGAGGGGAGGCAGGTCTGTAATACAATATCCCAGGAGGGGAGGGGAGGGGAGAGGAGGCAGGTCTGTAATACAATAACCCAGGAGGGGAGGGGAGAGGAGGCAGGTCTATAATACAATAACCCAGTAGGGGAGAGGAGAGGAGGCAGGTCTGTAAAACAATAACCCAGTAGGGGAGAGGAGAGGAGAGGAGGCCGGTCTGTAAAACAATAACCCAGTATGGGAGAGGAGAGGAGGCAGGTCTGTAAAACATTAACCCAGTAGGGGAGGGGAGAGGAGGCAGGTCTGTAATACAATAACCCAGGAGGGGAGGGGAGAGGAGGCAGGTCTGTAATACATTAACCCAGTAGGGGAGGGGAGAGGAGGGAGGTCTGTAATACATTAACCCAGGAAGGGAGGGGAGGGGAGAGGAGGCAGGTCTGTAATACAATAACCCAGTAGGGGAGGGGAGAGGAGGCAGGTCTGTAATACATTAACCCAGTAGGGGAGGGGAGAGGAGGCAGGTCTGTAATACATTAACCCAGTAGGGGAGAGGAGAGGAGGCAGGTCTGTAATACATGAACCCAGTAGGGGAGGGGAGAGGAGGCAGGTCTGTAATACATTAACCCAGTAGGGGAGGGGAGAGGAGGCAGGTCTGTAATACATTAACCCAGTAGGCGAGGGGAGGGGAGAGGAGGCAGGTCTGTAATACAATAACCCAGTAGGGGAGGGGAGAGGAGAGGAGGTCTGTAATACATTAACCCAGTAGGGGTGGGGAGAGGGGGGCAGGTCTGTAATACATTAACCCAGGAGGGGAGGGGAGGGGAGAGGAGGCAGGTCTGTAATACAATAACCCAGTAGGGGAGGGGAGAGGAGGCAGGTCTGTAATACATTAACCCAGTAGGGGAGGGGCGAGGAGGCAGGTCTGTAATACATTAACCCAGTAGGGGAGAGGAGAGGAGGCAGGTCTGTAATACATTAACCCAGTAGGGGAGAGGAGAGGAGGCAGGTCTGTAATACATTAACCCAGTAGGGGAGGGGAGAGGAGGCAGGTCTGTAATACATGAACCCAGTAGGGGAGGGGAGAGGAGGCAGGTCTGTAATACATTAACCCAGTAGGGGAGAGGAGAGGAGGCAGGTCTGTAATACATTAACCCAGTAGGGGAGAGGAGAGGAGGCAGGTCTGTAATACATGAACCCAGTAGGGGAGGGGAGAGGAGGCAGGTCTGTAAAACAATAACCCAGTAGGGGAGGGGAGAGGAGACAGGTCTGTAATACAATAACCCAGTAGGCGAGGGGAGGGGAGAGGAGGCAGGTCTGTAATACATTAACCCAGTAGGCGAGGGGAGGGGAGAGGAGGCAGGTCTGTAATACAATAACCCAGTAGGGGAGAGGAGAGGAGGCAGGTCTGTAATACATGAACCCAGTAGGGGAGGGGAGAGGAGGCAGGTCTGTAATACATGAACCCAGTAGGGGAGGGGAGAGGAGGCAGGTCTGTAATACATTAACCCAGTAGGGGAGAGGAGAGGAGGCAGGTCTGTAATACATTAACCCAGTAGGCGAGGGGAGGGGAGAGGAGGCAGGTCTGTAATACAATAACCCAGTAGGGGAGAGGAGAGGAGGCAGGTCTGTAATACATTAACCCAGTAGGCGAGGGGAGGGGAGAGGAGGAAGGTCTGTAATACATTAACCCAGTAGGCGAGGGGAGGGGAGAGGAGGCAGGTCTGTAATACAATAACCCAGTAGGGGAGAGGAGAGGAGGCAGGTCTGTAATACATGAACCCAGTAGGGGAGGGGAGAGGAGGCAGGTCTGTAATACATTAACCCAGTAGGGGAGAGGAGAGGAGGCAGGTCTGTAATACATTAACCCAGTAGGGGAGGGGAGAGGAGGCAGGTCTGTAATACAATAACCCAGTAGGGGAGGGGAGAGGAGGCAGGTCTGTAATACAATAACCCAGTAGGGGAGAGGAGAGGAGGAAGGTCTGTAATACATTAACCCAGTAGGGGAGAGGAGAGGAGGCAGGTCTGTAATACATTAACCCAGTAGGGGAGGGGAGAGGAGGCAGGTCTGTAATACATTAACCCAGTAGGGGAGAGGAGAGGAGGCAGGTCTGTAAAACAATAACCCAGGAGGGGAGGGGAGAGGAGGCAGGTCTGTAATACAATAACCCAGTGGGGGAGGGGAGAGGAGGCAGGTCTGTAATACATTAACCCAGTAGGGGAGGGGAGAGGAGGCAGGTCTGTAATACATTAACCCAGGAGGGGAGGGGAGAGGAGGCAGGTCTGTAATACATTAACCCAGTAGGGGAGGGGAGAGGAGGCAGGTCTGTAATACATTAACCCAGTAGGGGAGAGGAGAGGAGGCAGGTCTGTAATACATTAACCCAGTAGGCGAGGGGAGGGGAGAGGAGGCAGGTCTGTAATACAATAACCCAGTAGGGGAGAGGAGAGGAGGCAGGTCTGTAATACATTAACCCAGTAGGCGAGGGGAGGGGAGAGGAGGAAGGTCTGTAATACATTAACCCAGTAGGCGAGGGGAGGGGAGAGGAGGCAGGTCTGGGAGAGGAGAGGAGGCAGGTCTGTAATACATGAACCCAGTAGGGGAGGGGAGAGGAGGCAGGTCTGTAATACATTAACCCAGTAGGGGAGAGGAGAGGAGGCAGGTCTGTAATACATTAACCCAGTAGGGGAGGGGAGAGGAGGCAGGTCTGTAATACAATAACCCAGTAGGGGAGGGGAGAGGAGGCAGGTCTGTAATACAATAACCCAGTAGGGGAGAGGAGAGGAGGAAGGTCTGTAATACATTAACCCAGTAGGGGAGAGGAGAGGAGGCAGGTCTGTAATACATTAACCCAGTAGGGGAGGGGAGAGGAGGCAGGTCTGTAATACATTAACCCAGTAGGGGAGAGGAGAGGAGGCAGGTCTGTAAAACAATAACCCAGGAGGGGAGGGGAGAGGAGGCAGGTCTGTAATACAATAACCCAGTGGGGGAGGGGAGAGGAGGCAGGTCTGTAATACATTAACCCAGTAGGGGTGGGGAGAGGGGGGCAGGTCTGTAATACAATAACCCAGTAGGGGAGGGGAGAGGAGGCAGGTCTGTAATAAAATGAAAATGAAAGAAACTGGAATATGAAATGAATGCCGTGTGGCTCAGTGGGTAGAGCATGGTGCAAAGGATTGTGGGTTTGATTCCTGCTGGGGCCACCCATAGGTACAATGTATGCATGACTGTATATCTTTCTGGATAAAATATCTGCTAAATGGTGTATATCATTATGAAGAGTTATAAACTGTCTCGAAGGATTATATTACTATGAACAGTTATAAACTGTCTCTAAGGATTATATTACTCTGAACAGTTATAAACTGTCTCTAAGGAATATATTACTATGACCAGTTATAAACTGTCTCTAAGGATTATATTACTCTGAACAGTTATAAACTGTCTCTAAGGATTATATTACTATGAACAGTTATAAACTGTCTCTAAGGATTATATTACTCTGAACAGTTATAAACTGTCTCTAAGGATTATATTACTATGAACAGTTATAAACTGTCTCTAAGGATTATATTACTATGAACAGTTATAAACTGTCTCTAAGGAATATATTACTATGACCAGTTATAAACTGTCTCTAAGGAATATATTACTATGACCAGTTATAAACTGTCTCTAAGGAATATATTACTATGACCAGTTATAAACTGTCTCTAAGGAATATATTACTATGAACAGTTATAAACTGTCTCTAAGGAATATATTACTATGACCAGTTATAAACTGTCTCTAAGGATTATATTACTATGAACAGTTATAAGCTGTCTCTAAGGATTATATTACTATGAACAGTTATAAACTGTCTCGAAGGATTATATTACTATGAACAGTTATAAGCTGTCTCTAAGGATTATATTACTCTGAACAGTTATAAACTGTCTCTAAGGATTATATTACTATGGACAGTTATAAACTGTCTCTAAGGATTATATTACTATGAACAGTTATAAACTGTCTCTAAGGATGATATTACTATGGACAGTTATAAACTGTCTCTAAGGATTATATTACTATGAACAGTTATAAACTGTCTCTAAGGATGATATTACTATGAACAGTTATAAACTGTCTCTAAGGATTATATTACTATGGACAGTTATAAACTGTCTCTAAGGATTATATTACTATGAACAGTTATAAACTGTCTCTAATGCCTGCAGTGACTTACTGACTGAATACATCCACGCATGCACGTAGGCACACACACACACACACGCACGCACGCACGCACGCACGCACGCACGCACGCACGCACGCACGCACGCACGCACGCACGCACGCACGCACGCACGCACGCACGCACGCACGCACGCACGCACGCACGCACGCACGCACGCACGCACGCACGCACGCACACACACACACACACACACACACACACACACACACACACACACACACACACACACACACACGCGCGCTATTAGACATCTCATCAGGTTGTTTGTTGTTTCATAGGTGTTGTTCCCCCAATTCCTTCTTCATGTTCCCCCTCTTCCTGGAGTATATTCCCCCTCATTCATCCACTTGACTGGGTATCTCTGCTATAATCATCCACTTGACTGGGTATCTCTGCTATAGTCATCCACTTGACTGGGTATCTCTGCTATAATCATCCACTTGACTGGGTATCTCTGCTATAGTCATCCACTTGACTGGGTATCTCTGCTATAATCATCCACTTGACTGGGTATCTCTGCTATAATCATCCACTTGACTGGGTATCTCTGCTATAGTCATCCACTTGACTGGGTATCTCTGCTATAATCATCCACTTGACTGGGTATCTCTGCTATAGTCATCCAATTTACAAAATAGCCTCCAACACTCTACTCAATAAATTGGATGCAGTCTATCACAGTGCCATCCGTTTTGTCACCAAAGCCCCATATACTACCCACCACTGCGACCTGTACGCTCTCGTTGGCTGGCCCTCGCTTCATACTCGTCGCCAAACCCACTGGCTCCAGGTCATCTACAAGACCCTGCTAGGTAAAGTCCCCCCTTATCTCAGCTCGCTGGTCACCATAGCAGCACCTACCTGTAGCACGCGCTTCAGCAGGTATATCTCTCTGGTCACCCCCAAAACCAATTCTTCCTTTGGCCGCCTCTCCTTCCAGTTCTCTGCTGCCAATGACTGGAACGAACTACAAAAATCTCTGAAACTGGAAACACTTATCTCCCTCACTAGCTTTAAGCACCAGCTGTCAGAGCAGCTCACAGATTACTGCACCTGTACATAGCCCATCTATAATTTAGCCCAAACAACTACCTCTTTACCTACTGTATTTATTTATTTATTTTGCTCCTTTGCACCCAATAATTTCTATCTCTACTTTGCACATTCTTCCACTGCAAACCAACCATTCCAGTGTTTTTTTTAAAACTTTTTTTTACTTGCTATATTGTATTTACTTCGCCACCATGGCCTTTTTATATTTTTATTTATTTATATATATATTTTGTTTGCCTTTCACCTCCCTTATCTCACCTCACTTGTTCACATTGTATATAGACTTATTTTTCACTGTATTATTGACTGTATGTTTGTTTTACTCCATGTGTAACTATGTGTTGTTGTATGTGTCGAACTGCTGTGCTTTATCTTGGCCAGGTCGCAATTGTAAATGAGAACTTGTTCTCAACTAGCCTACCTGGTTAAATAAAGGTGAAATAAAAATTAAAAAAATCCACTTGACTGGGTATCTCTGCTATAATCATCCACTTGACTGTGTATCTCTGCTATAGTCATCCACTTGACTGGGTATCTCTGCTATAGTCATCCACTTGACTGTGTATCTCTGCTATAGTCATCCACTTGACTGGGTATCTCTGCTATAATCATCCACTTGACTGGGTATCTCTGCTATAGTCATCCACTTGACTCTGTATCTCTGCTATAATCATCCACTTGACTGGGTATCTCTGCTATAATCATCCACTTGACTGGGTATCTCTGCTATAATCATCCACTTGACTGGGTATCTCTGCTATAATCATCCACTTGACTGGGTATCTCTGCTATAATCATCCACTTGACTGGGTATCTCTGCTATAATCATCCACTTGACTGGGTATCTCTGCTATAGTCATCCACTTGACTGGGTATCTCTGCTATAATCATCCACTTGACTGGGTATCTCTGCTATAATCATCCACTTGACTGGGTATCTCTGCTATAATCATCCACTTGACTGGGTATCTCTGCTATAGTCATCCACTTGACTGGGTATCTCTGCTATAGTCATCCACTTGACTGGGTATCTCTGCTATAATCATCCACTTGACTGGGTATCTCTGCTATAATCATCCACTTGACTGGGTATCTCTGCTATAGTCATCCACTTGACAGGGTATCTCTGCTATAGTCATCCACTTGACTGGGTATCTCTGCTATAATCATCAACTTGACTGGGTATCTCTGCTATAATCATCCACTTGACTGGGTATCTCTGCTATAATCATCCACTTGACTGGGTATCTCTGCTATAATCATCCACTTGACTGGGTATCTCTGCTATAATCATCCACTTGACTGTGTATCTCTGCTATAGTCATCCACTTGACTGGGTATCTCTGCTATAGTCATCCACTTGACTGTGTATCTCTGCTATAGTCATCCACTTGACTGGGTATCTCTGCTATAATCATCCACTTGACTGGGTATCTCTGCTATAGTCATCCACTTGACTGTGTATCGCTGCTATAATCATCCACTTGACTGGGTATCTCTGCTATAGTCATCCACTTGACTGTGTATCTCTGCTATAGTCATCCACTTGACTGGGTATCTCTGCTATAATCATCCACTTGACTGGGTATCTCTGCTATAGTCATCCACTTGACTGGGTATCTCTGCTATAATCATCCACTTGACTGGGTATCTCTGCTATAGTCATCCACTTGACTGGGTATCTCTGCTATAGTCATCCACTTGACTGGGTATCTCTGCTATAATCATCCACTTGACTGGGTATCTCTGCTATAATCATCCACTTGACTGGGTATCTCTGCTATAGTCATCCACTTGACTGGGTATCTCTGCTATAATCATCCACTTGACTGGGTATCTCTGCTATAATCATCCACTTGACTGGGTATCTCTGCTATAGTCATCCACTTGACTGGGTATCTCTGCTATAGTCATCCACTTGACTGGGTATCTCTGCTATAGTCATCCACTTGACAGGGTGTCTCTGCTATAGTCATCCATTGTGGTGCCAGGACAGAGAAGAGCTTTGATTGGGTACCTCTGCTATATTCATCCATTTGATTGGGTGACAAGACATTTACTAATTTCCTAAAAGTTGCATGACTCACACTGCTGTTCAGAATTGATGTTTTAAAAATTCCTATTCACACAAACCAGTCACTACAACCTTGAATTAAAGCACACTCTATTGCTGGAACATATAACTCTATATATATATATAACTATAGAACTCTATCGCAGGAACATATAATTCATTCATTATTTTATACAAAAACCGAAGAACATCAAAAGCACAAAAAAATAACTAATAATTAACAAAGAATTCTGCCTCTGGATAAAGAGTGGTTTATTGAATCAGGATTGCTGCTACAACGAGTATCATTTAGAAAGCTGCAAGTTAAAATACAAAAATACACTGACAGAAAAAAAAAAAAAAAAAAAAAAAAATGAATCACAAGCTCAGTCCTAACAAGCTTTCAGTCTAGACAGAGGGGACTGAGGCTGTGTCCTCAGTCCCCTCTGACACGTTCTGCTCAGCATCATGCAGTATGTGTGTGTCTTTCTGTCTGCCTCCACACCACTCTGCCTTCACCCCTCATACCCCCCCCCCACATACACCCCCCCCATACCCCTCCATACCCCCCCACCCCATACCCCTCCATACCCCCCCATACCCCCCCTCCCCATACCCCCCACATAAACAAACCTTGACCACTAGTTACTGTATTCAAATGTCAGACGTGTCAAATCCTCCATCTAAATGATTCACACTGAGGGTCACATCTCTGAATCTACTGTGCATCACACAGCTCCAAATGTCATCCATTAATTCTCCTGTCTAACAGTCTCTCAGTCTACCCATATAGTAGATTACATTGAACCAGACACGGTCATGGATTATGGTACTAATTACACACTATTCCCTGCACACTATTCCCTACACACTATTCCCTGCAAACTATTCCCTACACACTATTCCCTACACACTATTGCCTACACACTATTCCCTACACACTATTCCCTACACACTATTCCCTACACACTATTCCCTACACACTATTGCCTACACACTTTTTCCAGCACACTATTCCCTACACACTATTCCCTACACACTATTCCCTACACACTATTCCCTACACACTATTCCCTACACACTATTCCCTACACACTATTCCCTACACACTATTGCCTACACACTATTGCCTACACACTTTTTCCAGCACACTATTCCCTACACACTATTCCCTACACACTATTCCCTACACACTATTCCCTACACACTATTCCCTACACACTATTGCCTACACACTATTCCCTACACACTATTGCCTACACACTTTTTCCAGCACACTATTCCCTACACACTATTCCCTACACACTATTCCCTACACACTATTCCCTACACACTATTCCCTACACACTATTCCCTACACACTATTGCCTACACACTATTCCCTACACACTATTCCCTACACACTATTCCCTACACTCTTAGAAACAGAAAGGAGCTATGCAGTTCTTTCCAGCAGTCAATTCCCCTCTGTTGCATACGGACAAAGCAGAACCATCAGAGAGCTGTGATAGACCTCAAGCCCCTAGTCTGTCCCTCATCTACAGACTGGACAAAGCAGAACCATCAGAGAGCTGAGATAGACCTCAAGCCCTAGTCTGTCCCTCATCTACAGACTGGACAGTCAGAACCATCAGAGAGCTGTGATAGACCTCAAGCCCTAGTCTGTCCCTCATCTACAGACTGGACAGTCAGAACCATCAGAGAGCTGAGATAGACCTCAAGCCCTAGTCTGTCCCTCATCTACAGACTGGACAGTCAGAACCATCAGAGAGCTGTGATAGACCTCAAGCCCTAGTCTGTCCCTCATCTACAGACTGGACAGTCAGAACCATCAGAGAGCTGAGATAGACCTCAAGCCCCTAGTCTGTCCCTCATCTACAGACTGGACAGTCAGAACCATCAGAGAGCTGAGATAGACCTCAAGCCCTAGTCTGTCCCTCATCTACAGACTGGACAGTCAGAACCATCAGAGAGCTGTGATAGACCTCAAGCCCTAGTCTGTCCCTCATCTACAGACTGGACAGTCAGAACCATCAGAGAGCTGAGATAGACCTCAAGCCCCTAGTCTGTCCCTCATCTACAGACTGGACAGTCAGAACCATCAGAGAGCTGTGATAGACCTCAAGCCCTAGTCTGTCCCTCATCTACAGACTGGACAGTCAGAACCATCAGAGAGCTGAGATAGACCTCAAGCCCCTAGTCTGTCCCTCATCTACAGACTGGACAGTCAGAACCATCAGAGAGCTGTGATAGACCTCAAGCCCCTAGTCTGTCCCTCATCTACAGACTGGACAGTCAGAACCATCAGAGAGCTGTGATAGACCTCAAGCCCCTAGTCTGTCCCTCATCTACAGACTGGACAGTCAGAACCATCAGAGAGCTGTGATAGACCTCAAGCCCCTAGTCTGTCCCTCATCTACAGACTGGACAGTCAGAACCATCAGAGAGCTGAGATAGACCTCAAGCCCCTAGTCTGTCCCTCATCTACAGACTGGACATTCAGTGTCTGGGGTTCTGGCCTCTCCCCTCAGTTTCACCATGCGTCTAAAATGACACCCTACTCCCTATATACTGTAGTGCACTACAAAAAGCACCCTACTCCCTATATACTATAGTGCACTATAAATAGCACCCTACTCCCTATATACTGTAGTGCACTATAAATAGCACCCTACTCCCTACATACTGTAGTGCACTATAAATAGCACCCTACTCCCTATATACTGTAGTGCACTATAAATAGCACCCTACTCCCTATATACTGTAGTGCACTATAAATAGCACCCTACTCCCTACATACTGTAGTGCACTATAAATAGCACCCTACTCCCTATATAATGTAGTGCACTATAAATAGCACCCTACTCCCATATACTGTAGTGCACTACAAAAAGCACCCTATTCCCTATATACTGTAGTGCACTATAAATAGCACCCTACTCCCTATATACTGTAGTGCACTATAAATAGCACCCTACTCCCTATATACTGTAGTGCACTATAAATTCCACCCTATTCCCGATAAAGCTCTGGTGAAAACAAAAGTAGTGCACTATATAGGGGGTAGGGCGCCATTTGGGACACAGGCTCAGTCCCCTCTGTCTCACTACACTGCCCACACAGGCCACAATGCAATTTGTGTTACAGTGCCCTTAGGGTTGGAATTACATGGAGACTCTTGGGGGGGGTGAGATCCAAACATTTTTAGCCTATTCTGAGTCCACGTTTAATCTCCTTAGAGCCTACGGAGGTGCTCTGCCTGCTTTGTTATAGGGAGCACCTTGCATCGCCGGGTACTTCTGAGATTGAACCCATGAATGCACTGTTTTACTCAGAACAAATCCACCTCTTGTTGCTGTCAGATTCTACATCCTACTGCTGCTGTTTGTCTCCTACCGTTCCCTGTGGGTTTTTTTCTCTCCTCTAGGAGCATTAGTTGTATCCCGAAGAGGCCATGTTACTTTCACTCCAGCCTGACGCTACCGTGAGGGGTGACGTCTGACTACCTGTCCTGGGAGTGATGATGCAATGAGATGTTCTAATGAGATCTCTGATTGGTTGCAGTAGACTCAGGTACTAGGGAGTAGGAACAGTAGAAGATAGAGAAGGAGGTGGAGGGTTTAGCTCTCTGCTGTTGACGGGGCATAGGATATTTTCTGGCGGTCAGGCTGACTAAAGCCTCTCTCTCTCTCTCTCTCTCTCTCTCTCTCTCTCTCTCTCTCTCTCTCTCTCTCTCTCTCTCTCTCTCTCTCTCTCTCTCTCTCTCTCTCTCTCTCTCTCTCTCTCTCTCTCTCTCTCTCTCTCTCTCTCTCTCTCTCTCTCTCTCTCTCTCTCTCTCTCTCTCTCTCTCTCTCTGGTCTCTACTTGACCAGAGCGCCAAACAATAACAGATGCAGTACGGTAGCCTGCTCTGACACTTCACTTTATTTCTGCGCCCCAAATGGCACCCTATTCCCTATATAGTGTACTACTTTAGACCAGAGCCCTATTCCCTATGTAGTGTACTACTTTAGACCAGAGCCCTATTCCCTATATAGTGCAGTACTTTAGACCAGGGCCCTATTCCCTATATAGTGCACTACTTTAGACCAGAGCCCTATTCCCTATGTAGTGTACTACTTTAGACCAGAGCCCTATTCCCTATATAGTGCAGTACTTTAGACCAGGGCCCTATTCCCTATATAGTGCACTACTTTAGACCAGAGCCCTATTCCCTATGTAGTGTACTACTTTAGACCAGAGCCCTATTCCCTATGTAGTGCACTACTTTAGACCAGGGCCCTATTCCCTATATAGTGTACTACTTTAGACCAGGGCCCTATTCCCTACATAGTGCACTACTTTAGACCAGGGCCCTAGGGGCTATATAGTGAATAGGGTGCCATTTGGGATACAAGCAGGGACATGGTTTCTACTGCACAGACTACAGGCTACAGGGAGGAGAAACAGGGATGTGTAGAAACTGATGACACAAAAGTATATTTTACCATTCTACTCAACTCAATCTAATCACAGACAAACAACAGACCAACCAACCAACCCGATTCCCCAATTAAAAACTGACACCTAAAAAAAAATCTGGCACAAAAAAGGGCAGCCAATCTCAAACAAAAGAGGAACAAATTATGTCTCTAAAGCGCAAAAAAATGTTTTGCCACAGGAAGCAGCAGGCAGCCACAGGAAGCCAAACTGACTAAGCCAATCACAGCCAAGCAGAGGCGGAGCCACAGGACAGGAAGTAGCCTAGCTGAAGGCCCGGGAGTGGATGAGCGGGCGGTGTTACCTGGGCAGGTCGCGGTGCAGGCACTTTTCTGGACATTCTGTCCGTCGCATGCCACGCCCCCGTTCAGCGGCGTGGGATTGGTGCAGCTGCGGCTCCTCCTCTGCCAGCCACGCCCACAAACTGAGCTGCACGCCGACCACGTTGTCCAGGTAGACCAACCGCCGTTCACTGTCACCGTGATGAAGTGATGGAGGGAGAGGAGGAAGGACGCCAAGGGGTAAGGTAGGGGAGGGGTGGGATGGAGGGTGGAGGGAGGAGAGGAGGGTAGGGAGAGGACGGAGGTGGGGTGGGAAGAGGAGTGAGGGAGAGAGCGAAGAGAGGAGACGAGGAAAGGAGTGGATGGAAGGAGGAAGGGATGGAGCGACAAAACAGCCAGGGTTACCCGACATGGGTGGACAGATATTAAAGGGGGCCTGTCTGATTATGTATTATGGACAGATATATTTTAGTGGGTTCTGTGACTACTGTAATGTACTGTTGGTGTGATGCTGTCTGCTGGCCTGTGACTACTGTACTGTACTGTAGGTGTGATGCTGTCTGTTGGCCTGTGACTACTGTACTGTACTGTAGGTGTGATGCTGTCTGCTGGCCTGTGACTACTGTACTGTACTGTAGGTGTGATGCTGTCTGCTGGCCTGTGACTACTGTAATGTACTGTAGGTGTGATGCTGTCTGCTGGCCTGTGACTACTGTAATGTACTGTAGGTGTGATGCTGTCTGCTGGCCTGTGACTACTGTAATGTACTGTAGGTGTGATGCTGTCTGCTGGCCTGTGACTACTGTAATGTACTGTAGGTGTGATGCTGTCTGCTGGCCTGTGACTACTGTAATGTACTGTAGGTGTGATGCTGTCTGCTGGCCTGTGACTACTGTAATGTACTGTAGGTGTGATGCTGTCTGCTGGCCTGTGACTACTGTAATGTAATCTAGGTGTGATGCTGTCTGCTGGCCTGTGACTACTGTAATGTACTGTAGGTGTGATGCTGTCTGCTGGCCTGTGACTACTGTAATGTACTGTAGGTGTGATGCTGTCTGCTGGCCTGTGACTACTGTAATGTACTGTAGGTGTGATGCTGTCTGCTGGCCTGTGACTACTGTAATGTACTCTAGGTGGGATGCTGTCTGCTGGCCTGTGACTACTGTAATGTACTGTAGGTGTGATGCTGTCTGCTGGCCTGTGACTACTGTAATGTACTGTAGGTGTGATGCTGTCTGCTGGCCTGTGACTACTGTAATGTACTGTAGGTGTGATGCTGTCTGCTGGCCTGTGACTACTGTAATGTACTGTAGGTGTGATGCTGTCTGCTGGCCTGTGACTACTGTAATGTACTCTAGGTGTGATGCTGTCTGCTGGCCTGTGACTACTGTAATGTACTCTAGGTGTGATGCTGTCTGCTGGCCTGTGACTACTGTAATGTACTGTAGGTGTGATGCTGTCTGCTGGCCTGTGACTACTGTAATGTACTGTAGGTGTGATGCTGTCTGCTGGCCTGTGACTACTGTAATGTACTGTAGGTGTGATGCTGTCTGCTGGCCTGTGACTACTGTAATGTACTCTAGGTGTGATGCTGTCTGCTGGCCTGTGACTACTGTAATGTACTGTAGGTGTGATGCTGTCTGCTGGCCTGTGACTACTGTAATGTACTGTAGGTGTGATGCTGTCTGCTGGCATGTGACTACTGTAATGTGCTGTAGGTGTGATGCTGTCTGCTGGCCTGTGACTACTGTAATGTACTGTAGGTGTGATGCTGTCTGCTGGCCTGTGACTACTGTAATGTACTGTAGGTGTGATGCTGTCTGCTGGCCTGTGACTACTGTGATGTACTGTTGGTGTGATGCTGTCTGCTGGCCTGTGACTACTGTAATGTACTCTAGGTGTGATGCTGTCTGCTGGCCTGTGACTACTGTAATGTACTGTAGGTGTGATGCTGTCTGCTGGCCTGTGACTACTGTAATGTACTCTAGGTGTGATGCTGTCTGCTGGCCTGTGACTACTGTAATGTACTGTAGGTGTGATGCTGTCTGCTGGCCTGTGACTACTGTAATGTACTGTAGGTGTGATGCTGTCTGCTGGCCTGTGACTACTGTAATGTAATCTAGGTGTGATGCTGTCTGCTGGCCTGTGACTACTGTAATGTACTGTAGGTGTGATGCTGTCTGCTGGCCTGTGACTACTGTAATGTACTGTAGGTGTGATGCTGTCTGCTGGCCTGTGACTACTGTAATGTACTGTAGGTGTGATGCTGTCTGCTGGCCTGTGACTACTGTAATGTACTCTAGGTGGGATGCTGTCTGCTGGCCTGTGACTACTGTAATGTACTGTAGGTGTGATGCTGTCTGCTGGCCTGTGACTACTGTAATGTACTGTAGGTGTGATGCTGTCTGCTGGCCTGTGACTACTGTAATGTACTGTAGGTGTGATGCTGTCTGCTGGCCTGTGACTACTGTAATGTACTGTAGGTGTGATGCTGTCTGCTGGCCTGTGACTACTGTAATGTACTCTAGGTGTGATGCTGTCTGCTGGCCTGTGACTACTGTAATGTACTCTAGGTGTGATGCTGTCTGCTGGCCTGTGACTACTGTAATGTACTGTAGGTGTGATGCTGTCTGCTGGCCTGTGACTACTGTAATGTACTGTAGGTGTGATGCTGTCTGCTGGCCTGTGACTACTGTAATGTACTGTAGGTGTGATGCTGTCTGCTGGCCTGTGACTACTGTAATGTACTCTAGGTGTGATGCTGTCTGCTGGCCTGTGACTACTGTAATGTACTGTAGGTGTGATGCTGTCTGCTGGCCTGTGACTACTGTAATGTACTGTAGGTGTGATGCTGTCTGCTGGCATGTGACTACTGTAATGTGCTGTAGGTGTGATGCTGTCTGCTGGCCTGTGACTACTGTAATGTACTGTAGGTGTGATGCTGTCTGCTGGCCTGTGACTACTGTAATGTACTGTAGGTGTGATGCTGTCTGCTGGCCTGTGACTACTGTGATGTACTGTTGGTGTGATGCTGTCTGCTGGCCTGTGACTACTGTAATGTACTCTAGGTGTGATGCTGTCTGCTGGCCTGTGACTACTGTAATGTACTGTAGGTGTGATGCTGTCTGCTGGCCTGTGACTACTGTAATGTACTCTAGGTGTGATGCTGTCTGCTGGCCTGTGACTACTGTAATGTACTGTAGGTGTGATGCTGTCTGCTGGCCTGTGACTACTGTAATGTACTGTAGGTGTGATGCTGTCTGCTGGCCTGTGACTACTGTAATGTACTGTAGGTGTGATGCTGTCTGCTGGCCTGTGACTACTGTAATGTACTGTAGGTGTGATGCTGTCTGCTGGCCTGTGACTACTGTAATGTACTGTAGGTGTGATGCTGTCTGCTGGCCTGTGACTACTGTAATGTACTGTAGGTGTGATGCTGTCTGCTGGCCTGTGACTACTGTAATGTACTCTAGGTGTGATGCTGTCTGCTGGCCTGTGACTACTGTAATGTACTGTAGGTGTGATGCTGTCTGCTGGCCTGTGACTACTGTAATGTACTCTAGGTGTGATGCTGTCTGCTGGCCTGTGACTACTGTAATGTACTGTAGGTGTGATGCTGTCTGCTGGCCTGTGACTACTGTAATGTACTCTAGGTGTGATGCTGTCTGCTGGCCTGTGACTACTGTAATGTACTGTAGGTGTGATGCTGTCTGCTGGCCTGTGACTACTGTAATGTACTGTAGGTGTGATGCTGTCTGCTGGCCTGTGACTACTGTAATGTACTGTAGGTGTGATGCTGTCTGCTGGCCTGTGACTACTGTAATGTACTGTAGGTGTGATGCTGTCTGCTGGCCTGTGACTACTGTAATGTACTGTAGGTGTGATGCTGTCTGCTGGCCTGTGACTACTGTAATGTACTGTAGGTGTGATGCTGTCTGCTGGCCTGTGACTACTGTAATGTACTGTAGGTGTGATGCTGTCTGCTGGCCTGTGACTACTGTAATGTACTGTAGGTGTGATGCTGTCTGCTGGCATGTGACTACTGTAATGTGCTGTAGGTGTGATGCTGTCTGCTGGCCTGTGACTACTGTAATGTACTGTAGGTGTGATGCTGTCTGCTGGCCTGTGACTACTGTAATGTACTGTAGGTGTGATGCTGTCTGCTGGCCTGTGACTACTGTGATGTACTGTTGGTGTGATGCTGTCTGCTGGCCTGTGACTACTGTAATGTACTCTAGGTGTGATGCTGTCTGCTGGCCTGTGACTACTGTAATGTACTGTAGGTGTGATGCTGTCTGCTGGCCTGTGACTACTGTAATGTACTCTAGGTGTGATGCTGTCTGCTGGCCTGTGACTACTGTAATGTACTGTAGGTGTGATGCTGTCTGCTGGCCTGTGACTACTGTAATGTACTGTAGGTGTGATGCTGTCTGCTGGCCTGTGACTACTGTAATGTACTGTAGGTGTGATGCTGTCTGCTGGCCTGTGACTACTGTAATGTACTGTAGGTGTGATGCTGTCTGCTGGCCTGTGACTACTGTAATGTACTGTAGGTGTGATGCTGTCTGCTGGCCTGTGACTACTGTAATGTACTGTAGGTGTGATGCTGTCTGCTGGCCTGTGACTACTGTAATGTACTGTAGGTGTGATGCTGTCTGCTGGCCTGTGACTACTGTGATGTACTGTTGGTGTGATGCTGTCTGCTGGCCTGTGACTACTGTAATGTACTGTAGGTGTGATGCTGTCTGCTGGCCTGTGACTACTGTAATGTACTGTAGGTGTGATGCTGTCTGCTGGCCTGTGACTACTGTAATGTACTGTAGGTGTGATGCTGTCTGCTGGCCTGTGACTACTGTAATGTACTGTAGGTGTGATGCTGTCTGCTGGCCTGTGACTACTGTAATGTACTGTAGGTGTGATGCTGTCTGCTGGCCTGTGACTACTGTACTGTAATGTACTGTAGGTGTGATGCTGTCTGCTGGCCTGTGACTACTGTAATGTACTGTAGGTGTGATGCTGTCTGCTGGCCTGTGACTACTGTAATGTACTGTAGGTGTGATGCTGTCTGCTGGCCTGTGACTACTGTACTGTACTGTAGGTGTGATGCTGTCTGCTGGCCTGTGACTACTGTAATGTACTGTAGGTGTGATGCTGTCTGCTGGCCTGTGACTACTGTACTGTACTGTAGGTGTGATGCTGTCTGCTGGCCTGTGACTACTGTAATGTACTGTATGTGTGATGCTGTCTGCTGGCCTGTGACTACTGTAATGTACTGTAGGTGTGATGCTGTCTGCTGGCCTGTGACTACTGTAATGTACTGTAGGTGTGATGCTGTCTGCTGGCCTGTGACTACTGTAATGTACTGTAGGTGTGATGCTGTCTGCTGGCCTGTGACTACTGTAATGTACTGTAGGTGTGATGCTGTCTGCTGGCCTGTGACTACTGTAATGTACTGTAGGTGTGATGCTGTCTGCTGGCCTGTGACTACTGTAATGTACTGTAAGTGTGATGCTGTCTGCTGGCCTGTGACTACTGTAATGTACTGTAGGTGTGATGCTGTCTGCTGGCCTGTGACTACTGTAATGTACTGTAGGTGTGATGCTGTCTGCTGGCCTGTGACTACTGTAATGTACTGTAGGTGTGATGCTGTCTGCTGGCCTGTGACTACTGTAATGTACTGTAGGTGTGATGCTGTCTGCTGGCCTGTGACTACTGTGATGTACTGTTGGTGTGATGCTGTCTGCTGGCCTGTGACTACTGTAATGTACTGTAGGTGTGATGCTGTCTGCTGGCCTGTGACTACTGTAATGTACTGTAGGTGTGATGCTGTCTGCTGGCCTGTGACTACTGTACTGTACTGTAGGTGTGATGCTGTCTGCTGGCCTGTGACTACTGTAATGTACTGTAGGTGTGATGCTGTCTGCTGGCCTGTGACTACTGTAATGTACTGTAGGTGTGATGCTGTCTGCTGGCCTGTGACTACTGTACTGTAATGTACTGTAGGTGTGATGCTGTCTGCTGGCCCGTGACTACTGTAATGTACTGTAGGTGTGATGCTGTCTGCTGGCCTGTGACTACTGTAATGTACTGTAGGTGTGATGCTGTCTGCTGGCCTGTGACTACTGTACTGTACTGTAGGTGTGATGCTGTCTGCTGGCCTGTGACTACTGTAATGTACTGTAGGTGTGATGCTGTCTGCTGGCCTGTGACTACTGTAATGTACTGTAGGTGTGATGCTGTCTGCTGGCCTGTGACTACTGTAATGTACTGTAGGTGTGATGCTGTCTGCTGGCCTGTGACTACTGTAATGTACTGTAGGTGTGATGCTGTCTGCTGGCCTGTGACTACTGTACTGTAATGTACTGTAGGTGTGATGCTGTCTGCTGGCCTGTGACTACTGTAATGTACTGTAGGTGTGATGCTGTCTGCTGGCCTGTGACTACTGTAATGTACTGTAGGTGTGATGCTGTCTGCTGGCCTGTGACTACTGTACTGTAATGTACTGTAGGTGTGATGCTGTCTGCTGGCCTGTGAATACTGTAATGTATTGTATGTGTGATGCTGTCTGCTGGCCTGTGACTACTGTGATGTACTGTAGGTGTGATGCTGTCTGCTGGCCTGTGACTACTGTACTGTAATGTACTGTATGTGTGATGCTGTCTGCTGGCCTGTGACTACTGTACTGTAATGTACTGTAGGTGTGATGCTGTCTGCTGGCCTGTGACTACTGTAATGTACTGTAGGTGTGATGCTGTCTGCTGGCCTGTGACTACTGTAATGTACTGTAGTTGTGATGCTGTCTGCTGGCCTGTGACTACTGTAATGTACTGTAGGTGTGATGCTGTCTGCTGGCCTGTGACTACTGTAATGTACTGTAGGTGTGATGCTGTCTGCTGGCCTGTGACTACTGTACTGTAATGTACTGTAGGTGTGATGCTGTCTGCTGGCCTGTGACTACTGTACTGTACTGTAGGTGTGATGCTGTCTGCTGGCCTGTGACTACTGTAATGTACTGTAGGTGTGATGCTGTCTGCTGGCCTGTGACTACTGTAATGTACTGTAGGTGTGATGCTGTCTGCTGGCCTGTGACTACTGTAATGTACTGTAGGTGTGATGCTGTCTGCTGGCCTGTGACTACTGTAATGTACTGTAGGTGTGATGCTGTCTGCTGGCCTGTGACTACTGTAATGTACTCTAGGTGTGATGCTGTCTGCTGGCCTGTGACTACTGTAATGTACTGTAGGTGTGATGCTGTCTGCTGGCCTGTGACTACTGTAATGTACTCTAGGTGTGATGCTGTCTGCTGGCCTGTGACTACTGTAATGTACTGTAGGTGTGATGCTGTCTGCTGGCCTGTGACTACTGTAATGTACTCTAGGTGTGATGCTGTCTGCTGGCCTGTGACTACTGTAATGTACTGTAGGTGTGATGCTGTCTGCTGGCCTGTGACTACTGTAATGTACTCTAGGTGTGATGCTGTCTGCTGGCCTGTGACTACTGTAATGTACTGTAGGTGTGATGCTGTCTGCTGGCCTGTGACTACTGTAATGTACTGTAGGTGTGATGCTGTCTGCTGGCCTGTGACTACTGTAATGTACTGTAGGTGTGATGCTGTCTGCTGGCCTGTGACTACTGTAATGTACTGTAGGTGTGATGCTGTCTGCTGGCCTGTGACTACTGTAATGTACTGTAGGTGTGATGCTGTCTGCTGGCCTGTGACTACTGTAATGTACTGTAGGTGTGATGCTGTCTGCTGGCCTGTGACTACTGTGATGTACTGTTGGTGTGATGCTGTCTGCTGGCCTGTGACTACTGTAATGTACTGTAGGTGTGATGCTGTCTGCTGGCCTGTGACTACTGTAATGTACTGTAGGTGTGATGCTGTCTGCTGGCCTGTGACTACTGTAATGTACTGTAGGTGTGATGCTGTCTGCTGGCCTGTGACTACTGTAATGTACTGTAGGTGTGATGCTGTCTGCTGGCCTGCGACTACTGTAATGTACTGTAGGTGTGATGCTGTCTGCTGGCCTGTGACTACTGTACTGTAATGTACTGTAGGTGTGATGCTGTCTGCTGGCCTGTGACTACTGTAATGTACTGTAGGTGTGATGCTGTCTGCTGGCCTGTGACTACTGTAATGTACTGTAGGTGTGATGCTGTCTGCTGGCCTGTGACTACTGTACTGTACTGTAGGTGTGATGCTGTCTGCTGGCCTGTGACTACTGTAATGTACTGTAGGTGTGATGCTGTCTGCTGGCCTGTGACTACTGTACTGTACTGTAGGTGTGATGCTGTCTGCTGGCCTGTGACTACTGTAATGTACTGTATGTGTGATGCTGTCTGCTGGCCTGTGACTACTGTACTGTACTGTAGGTGTGATGCTGTCTGCTGGCCTGTGACTACTGTAATGTACTGTAGGTGTGAAGCTGTCTGCTGGCCTGTGACTACTGTAATGTACTGTAGGTGTGATGCTGTCTGCTGGCCTGTGACTACTGTAATGTACTGTAGGTGTGATGCTGTCTGCTGGCCTGTGACTACTGTAATGTACTGTAGGTGTGATGCTGTCTGCTGGCCTGTGACTACTGTAATGTACTGTAGGTGTGATGCTGTCTGCTGGCCTGTGACTACTGTAATGTACTGTAGGTGTGATGCTGTCTGCTGGCCTGTGACTACTGTACTGTAATGTACTGTAGGTGTGATGCTGTCTGCTGGCCTGTGACTACTGTAATGTACTGTAGGTGTGATGCTGTCTGCTGGCCTGTGACTACTGTAATGTACTGTAGGTGTGATGCTGTCTGCTGGCCTGTGACTACTGTACTGTACTGTAGGTGTGTTGCTGTCTGCTGGCCTGTGACTACTGTAATGTACTGTAGGTGTGATGCTGTCTGCTGGCCTGTGACTACTGTACTGTACTGTAGGTGTGATGCTGTCTGCTGGCCTGTGACTACTGTAATGTACTGTATGTGTGATGCTGTCTGCTGGCCTGTGACTACTGTAATGTACTGTAGCTGTGATGCTGTCTGCTGGCCTGTGAATACTGTAATGTATTGTATGTGTGATGCTGTCTGCTGGCCTGTGACTACTGTGATGTACTGTAGGTGTGATGCTGTCTGCTGGCCTGTGACTACTGTACTGTAATGTACTGTATGTGTGATGCTGTCTGCTGGCCTGTGACTACTGTACTGTAATGTACTGTAGGTGTGATGCTGTCTGCTGGCCTGTGACTACTGTAATGTACTGTAGGTGTGATGCTGTCTGCTGGCCTGTGACTACTGTAATGTACTGTAGTTGTGATGCGGTCTGCTGGCCTGTGACTACTGTACTGTAATGTACTGTAGGTGTGATGCTGTCTGCTGGCCTGTGACTACTGTACTGTAATGTACTGTAGGTGTGATGCTGTCTGCTGGCCTGTGACTACTGTACTGTAATGTACTGTAGGTGTGATGCTGTCTGCTGGCCTGTGACTACTGTACTGTAATGTACTGTAGGTGTGATGCTGTCTGCTGGCCTGTGACTACTGTACTGTAATGTACTGTAGGTGTGATGCTGTCTGCTCCCAGATAGACTTAATGACAATGTAACAGTGGTTGGCTAGGCTTTATCCCTGGCTACAGTCAATGACAAGGTAACAGTGGTTGGCTAGGCTTTATCCCTGGCTACAGTCAATGACAAGGTAACAGTGGTTGGCTAGGCTTTATCCCTGGCTACAGTCAATGACAAGGTAACAGTGGTTGGCTAGGCTTTATCCCTGGCTACAGTCAATGACAAGGTAACAGTGGTTGGCTAGGCTTTATCCCTGGCTACAGTCAATGACAAGGTAACAGTGGTTGGCTAGGCTTTATCCCTGGCTACAGTCAATGACAAGGTAACAGTGGTTGGCTAGGCTTTATCCCTTTACAGACTCTGGTCAAAAGTAGTGCACTACACACTAAAAATTAGGGGTTCAACAAGGGTTCTTTGAAGAACCTTAGGGTTCTCGGCACTGGAAACGGCCCCCAAAAGGTTCTTCCGAGAACCCCATAGGGGGTGGGGTTTATTGAGGAACCTCCTTAGTTAGCGGGGGGGTTCTTACAGGAACTGAACTGCCCAACTGAAACATGTGGACTTGAATTTGAAAGGACAGCAGGTGCAGGAACTTTTAACTGAAAAATGTAAAGATCTCCTCAATTTAAGGTATGGTTTGTCCTTTGTATGATCAAAATTGATGTTGTTTTATGACGATACCATCTACCATCCAGGCTACATCCTGGCTAGAGTCAACGACAGGTTTGCCAGCGGGTGGGCTACCCTTCACCCTGGGTGGGGAGTAAAGTGGCCACCGTGGGGGACAGGAAATAACGTGACACTCTGCTAATGTTGATGGGGGGATATCAAAGAACGTGACACCCTGCTTCTCTTGACCTTGGTTCCATGTTTAAGAAACAACTGTGGAAAGACAAATACACACCTGCTCCTGTGCTGCGCTCTGTAGCTGTGGTATGTACTGTAGCTGTGCTGCGCTCTGTAGCTGTGGTATGTACTGTAGCTGTAATACACTCTGTAGCTGTGGTATGTACTGTAGCTGTGCTGCGCTCTGTAGCTGTGGTATGTACTGTAGCTGTAATACACTCTGTAGCTGTGGTATGTACTGTAGCTGTGCTGCGCTCTGTAGCTGTGGTATGTACTGTAGCTGTACTACACTCTGTAGTTGTGGTATGTACTGTAGCTGTGCTGCGCTCTGTAGCTGTGGTATGTACTGTAGCTGTGCTGCGCTCTGTAGCTGTGGTATGTACTGTAGCTGTGCTGCGCCCTGTAGCTGTGGTATGTACTGTAGCTGTGTTGCGCTCTGTATCTGTGGTATGTACTGTAGCTGTGCTGCGCTCTGTAGCTGTGGTATGTACTGTAGCAGTACTGCGCTCTCTAGCTGTGGTATGTACTGTAGTTGTGCTACGCTCTGTAGCTGTGGTATGTACTGTAGCTGTGTTGCGCTCTCTAGCTGTGGTATGTACTCTAGCTGTGCTATGCTCTCTAGCTGTGGTATGTACTGTAGCTGTGCTGTGCTGTGCTCTGTAGCTGTGGTATGTACTGTAGCTGTGCTGCGCTCTGTAGCTGTGATATGTACTGTAGCTGTGCTGCGCTCTGTAGCTGTGGTATGTACTGTAATTGTGCGGCGCTCTCTAGCTGTGATATGTACTGTAGCTGTGCTGCGCTCTGTAGCTGTGGTATGTACTGTAGCTGTGCTGTGCTCTGTAGCTGTGGTATGTACTGTAGCTGTACGATACTCTGTAGCTGTGGTATGTACTGTAGCTGTGCTGCGCTCTGTAGCTGTGGTATGTACTGTAGCTGTGCTGCGCTCTGTAGCTGTGGTATGTACTGTAGCTGTGCTGTGCCCTGTAGCTGTGGTATGTACTGTAGCTGTGTTGCGCTCTGTAGCTGTGGTATGTACTGTAGCTGTGCTGCGCTCTGTAGTTGTGGTATGTACTGTAGCTGTGCTGCACTCTGTATCTGTGGTATGTACTGTAGCTGTGCTGCGCTCTCTAGCTGTGGTATGTACTGTAGCTGTGCTGCGCTCTCTAGCTGTGGTATGTACTGTAGCTGTGCTGCACTCTGCAGCTGTGGTATGTACTGTAGCAGTGCTGCGCTGCGCTCTGTAGCTTTGAATATATAGCCATGGTAACAATCATTCACTTTCTCAAACTAGACACTGGCCGTGTCCAAATATCCAAATACTACATACTTAAACTGCATACTATGTACTCATCGTTGCATACTATTTAGCACGTACCGTTTAGTAAAAGGTATGCAGTATGCCACGGCCACAACGCATTAGCGGCTCCTGACTGACTGAGTAGGTGGGCGGGGCCGAGGGCGGGTGGATTTGTCCAAATTCAACAGACTTACATCACATTAACCAGCCTGATAATAGCTAATTTCCAATATGATTAATTTCTCTAAACTCTGATTAGAATAGGCCTGCTCAGGCTGGTTATAGACCTGCTCAGGCTGGTTATAGACCTGCTCAGGCTGGTTATAGACCTGCTCAGGCTGGTTATAGACCTGCTCAGGCTGGTTATAGACCTGTTCAGGCTGGTTATAGACCTCCTCAGGCTGGTTATAGGCCTCCTCAGGCTGGTTATAGACCTGCTCAGGCTGGTTATAGACCTGCTCAGGCTGGTTATAGGCCTGCTCAGGCTGGTTATAGACCTACTCAGGCTGGTTATAGACCTGCTCAGGCTGGTTATAGACCTGCTCAGGCTGGTTATAGACCTACTCAGGCTGGTTATAGGCAGACTATCACATTTGACCTAATGTAGTTATAGACCTCCTCAGGCTGGTTATAGACCTGCTCAGGCTGGTTATAGACCTCCTCAACCTGGTTATAGACCTGCTCAGGCTGGTTATAGACCTCCTCAGGCTGGTTATAGACCTGCTCAGGCTGGTTATAGGCCTGCTCAGGCTGGTTATAGGCCTGCTCAGGCTGGTTATAGACCTGCTCAGGCTGGTTATAGACCTACTCAGGCTGGTTATAGACCTGCTCAGGCTGGTTATAGACCTACTCAGGCTGGTTATAGGCAGACTATCACATTCAACCTAATGGAGTTATAGGCCTCCTCAGGCTGGTTATAGACAGACTATCACATTCAACCTAATGGAGTTATAGACCTCCTCAGACTGGTTATAGACCTCCTCAGGCTGGTTATAGACCTACTCAGGCTGGTTATAGACAGACTATCACATTCAACCTAATGGAGTTATAGGCCTCCTCAGGCTGGTTAAAGACAGACTATCACATTCAACCTATACTGTAGCCCATATAGTTCCTCTATCCTATTTAAAAAGGACTGAAGACAGAAACAGATCATTTGGTTAAATGTCAACATACTTTATAGGCTAGTACACACATTGAAACTTTTCTAAAGTTAAAATCAAAATGGCTGTCCACAGAAAAACGTGGACAGCCGGGTGCATCGCATATTCAGAACCACAGTAACATAATAAACTAAACCACTGATCATTGGGAACGAGATCAGAATGACTAGTAAAGGCTTGATCCATAACTTAAATAATTCAATAGGTAGCCTAAGCCTATAAAACTAAACCAATCCATATGCTCAAAAGGCCTGGTTAGCATGACGTCAATAAAGCCGCCACATCCCAAGTTCCCCGGTGCCTAAACATTCAAACAAATCCAAAGATGGGTTTTTAGTATTTAGTTTAAAAGCTCGGATGAAGGCCACGAGAACAAGAAACATTTTTCAATGAGAAAACAGAACTCCACTTTGCAAACAAAAAAACAAAACAAAAATAAAATACTTTTGTTTTTCAAAGATGTAGCCGACGATGGTGTAATACTATTGGTCATTTTAGGGAGAACCAAAAACGACTTACATTTGAACACCACTGCAGAAGCTTCGCTAATCGGCATCTTCCCGATTAAAGTAGCCAAGTTCTGTTTTTTTTTGCCTACTTGAAGAGAACCACGGCCTATCACTCGCAGCCCACCTCTTCCAATGCATCGTGGAAAAGTGTGTATCAGATTCTACTAGATGAAGAGACAAAAATGTCTTCCATGCCGTCCTTAGGAGCGGTGCGTGTCACTTGAGTGGGTTGATCTTCCTGTCCGGTTTTGTGAACCCCCCCTCGGGCTTGTGCGCTTGAGGAGATCTTCGTGGGCTATACTCAGGGTAGTAAGTTGGTGGTCTGTTGATATCCCTCTAGTGGTGTGGGGACTATACTCAGCCATGTCTCAGGGTAGTAAGTTGGTGGTCTGTTGATATCCCTCTAGTGGTGTGGGGACTATACTCAGCCATGTCTCAGGGTAGTAAGTTGGTGGTCTGTTGATATCCCTCTAGTGGTGTGGGGACTATACTCAGCCATGTCTCAGGGTAGTAAGTTGGTGGTCTGTTGATATCCCTCTAGTGGTGTGGGGACTATACTCAGCCTTGTCTCAGGGTAGTAAGTTGGTGGTCTGTTGATATCCCTCTAGTGGTGTGGGGACTATACTCAGCCATGTCTCAGGGTAGTAAGTTAGGGGTCTGTTGATATCCCTCTAGTGGTGTGGGGACTATACTCAGCCATGTCTCAGGGTAGTAAGTTAGTGGTCTGTTGATATCCCTCTAGTGGTGTGGGGACTATACTCAGCCATGTCTCAGGGTAGTAAGTTGGTGGTCTGTTGATATCCCTCTAGTGGTGTGGGGACTATACTCAGCCTGGTCTCAGGGTAGTAAGTTGGTGGTCTGTTGATATCCCTCTAGTGGTGTGGGGACTATACTCAGCCATGTCTCAGGGTAGTAAGTTGGTGGTCTGTTGATATCCCTCTAGTGGTGTGGGGACTATACTCAGCCTTGTCTCAGGGTAGTAAGTTGGTGGTCTGTTGATATCCCTCTAGTGGTGTGGGGACTATACTCAGCCATGTCTCAGGGTAGTAAGTTAGGGGTCTGTTGATATCCCTCTAGTGGTGTGGGGAAAATACTCAGCCATGTCTCAGGGTAGTAAGTTAGTGGTCTGTTGATATCCCTCTAGTGGTGTGGGGACTATACTCAGCCATGTCTCAGGGTAGTAAGTTAGGGGTCTGTTGATATCCCTCTAGTGGTGTAGGGACAATACTCAGCCATGTCTCAGGGTAGTAAGTTGGTGGTCTGTTGATATCCCTCTAGTGGTGTGGGGACTATACTCAGCCATGTCTCAGGGTAGTAAGTTGGTGGTCTGTTGATATCCCTCTAGTGGTGTGGGGACTATACTCAGCCTTGTCTCAGGGTAGTAAGTTGGTGGTCTGTTGATATCCCTCTAGTGGTGTGGGGACTATACTCAGCCATGTCTCAGGGTAGTAAGTTAGTGGTCTGTTGATATCCCTCTAGTGGTGTGGGGACTATACTCAGCCATGTCTCAGGGTAGTAAGTTAGTGGTCTGTTGATATCCCTCTAGTGGTGTGGGGACTATACTCAGCCATGTCTCAGGGTAGTAAGTTAGGGGTCTGTTGATATCCCTCTAGTGGTGTGGGGACTATACTCAGCCATGTATCAGGGTAGTAAGTTGGTGGTCTGTTGATATCCCTCTAGTGGTGTGGGGACTATACTCAGCCATGTCTCAGGGTAGTAAGTTGGTGGTCTGTTGATATCCCTCTAGTGGTGTGGGGACTATACTCAGCCATGTCTCAGGTTAGTAAGTTGGTGGTCTGTTGATATCCCTCTAGTGGTGTGGGGACTATACTCAGCCATGTCTCAGGGTAGTAAGTTGGTGGTCTGTTGATATCCCTCTAGTGGTGTGGGGACTATACTCAGCCATGTCTCAGGGTAGTAAGTTGGTGGTCTGTTGATATCCCTCTAGTGGTGTGGGGACTATACTCAGCCATGTCTCAGGGTAGTAAGTTGGTGGTCTGTTGATATCCCTCTAGTGGTGTGGGGACTATACTCAGCCATGTCTCAGGGTAGTAAGTTGGTGGTCTGTTGATATCCCTCTAGTGGTGTGGGGACTATACTCAGCCATGTCTCAGGGTAGTAAGTTGGTGGTCTGTTGATATCCCTCTAGTGGTGTGGGGACTATACTCAGCCATGTATCAGGGTAGTAAGTTGGTGGTCTGTTGATATCCCTCTAGTGGTGTGGGGACTATACTCAGCCATGTCTCAGGGTAGTAAGTTGGTGGTCTGTTGATATCCCTCTAGTGGTGTGGGGACTATACTCAGCCATGTATCAGGGTAGTAAGTTGGTGGTCTGTTGATATCCCTCTAGTGGTGTGGGGACTATACTCAGCCATGTCTCAGGGTAGTAAGTTGGTGGTCTGTTGATATCCCTCTAGTGGTGTGGGGACTATACTCAGCCATGTATCAGGGTAGTAAGTTGGTGGTCTGTTGATATCCCTCTAGTGGTGTGGGGACTATACTCAGCCATGTCTCAGGGTAGTAAGTTAGTGGTCTGTTGATATCCCTCTAGTGGTGTGGGGACTATACTCAGCCATGTCTCAGGGTAGTAAGTTAGGGGTCTGTTGATATCCCTCTAGTGGTGTGGGGACTATACTCAGCCTTGTCTCAGGGTAGTAAGTTGGTGGTCTGTTGATATCCCTCTAGTGGTGTGGGGACTATACTCAGCCATGTATCAGGGTAGTAAGTTGGTGGTCTGTTGATATCCCTCTAGTGGTGTGGGGACTATACTCAGCCATGTCTCAGGGTAGTAAGTTGGTGGTCTGTTGATATCCCTCTAGTGGTGTGGGGACTATACTCAGCCATGTATCAGGGTAGTAAGTTGGTGGTCTGTTGATATCCCTCTAGTGGTGTGGGGACTATACTCAGCCATGTCTCAGGGTAGTAAGTTGGTGGTCTGTTGATATCCCTCTAGTGGCGTGGGGACTATACTCAGCCATGTATCAGGGTAGTAAGTTGGTGGTCTGTTGATATCCCTCTAGTGGTGTGGGGACTATACTCAGCCTTGTCTCAGGGTAGTAAGTTGGTGGTCTGTTGATATCCCTCTAGTGGTGTGGGGACTATACTCAGCCATGTCTCAGGGTAGTAAGTTGGTGGTCTGTTGATATCCCTCTAGTGGTGTGGGGACTATACTCAGCCATGTCTCAGGGTAGTAAGTTGGTGGTCTGTTGATATCCCTCTAGTGGTGTGGGGACTATACTCAGCCATGTCTCAGGGTAGTAAGTTGGTGGTCTGTTGATATCCCTCTAGTGGTGTGGGGACTATACTCAGCCATGTCTCAGGGTAGTAAGTTGGTGGTCTGTTGATATCCCTCTAGTGGTGTGGGGACTATACTCAGCCATGTCTCAGGGTAGTAAGTTGGTGGTCTGTTGATATCCCTCTAGTGGTGTGGGGACTATATTCAGCCATGTCTCAGGGTAGTAAGTTGGTGGTCTGTTGATATCCCTCTAGTGGTGTGGGGACTATACTCAGCCATGTCTCAGGGTAGTAAGTTGGTGGTCTGTTGATATCCCTCTAGTGGTGTGGGGACTATACTCAGCCATGTCTCAGGGTAGTAAGTTGGTGGTCTGTTGATATCCCTCTAGTGGTGTGGGGACTATACTCAGCCATGTCTCAGGGTAGTAAGTTGGTGGTCTGTTGATATCCCTCTAGTGGTGTGGGGACTATACTCAGCCATGTCTCAGGGTAGTAAGTTGGTGGTCTGTTGATATCCCTCTAGTGGTGTGGGGACTATACTCAGCCATGTCTCAGGGTAGTAAGTTGGTGGTCTGTTGATATCCCTCTAGTGGTGTGGGGACTATACTCAGCCATGTCTCAGGGTAGTAAGTTAGTGGTCTGTTGATATCCCTCTAGTGGTGTGGGGACTATACTCAGCCATGTCTCAGGGTAGTAAGTTAGGGGTCTGTTGATATCCCTCTAGTGGTGTGGGGACTATACTCAGCCATGTCTCAGGGTAGTAAGTTGGTGGTCTGTTGATATCCCTCTAGTGGTGTGGGGACTATACTCAGCCATGTCTCAGGGTAGTAAGTTAGTGGTCTGTTGATATCCCTCTAGTGGTGTGGGGACTATACTCAGCCATGTCTCAGGGTAGTAAGTTGGTGGTCTGTTGATATCCCTCTAGTGGTGTGGGGACTATACTCAGCCTTGTCTCAGGGTAGTAAGTTGGTGGTCTGTTGATATCCCTCTAGTGGTGTGGGGACTATACTCAGCCTTGTCTCAGGGTAGTAAGTTGGTGGTCTGTTGATATCCCTCTAGTGGTGTGGGGACTATACTCAGCCATGTCTCAGGGTAGTAAGTTGGTGGTCTGTTGATATCCCTCTAGTGGTGTGGGGACTATACTCAGCCATGTCTCAGGGTAGTAAGTTGGTGGTCTGTTGATATCCCTCTAGTGGTGTGGGGACTATACTCAGCCATGTCTCAGGGTAGTAAGTTGGTGGTCTGTTGATATCCCTCTAGTGGTGTGGGGACTATACTCAGCCATGTCTCAGGGTAGTAAGTTGGTGGTCTGTTGATATCCCTCTAGTGGTGTGGGGACTATACTCAGCCATGTCTCAGGGTAGTAAGTTGGTGGTCTGTTGATATCCCTCTAGTGGTGTGGGGACTATACTCAGCCATGTCTCAGGGTAGTAAGTTGGTGGTCTGTTGATATCCCTCTAGTGGTGTGGGGACTATACTCAGCCATGTCTCAGGGTAGTAAGTTGGTGGTCTGTTGATATCCCTCTAGTGGTGTGGGGACTATACTCAGCCATGTATCAGGGTAGTAAGTTGGTGGTCTGTTGATATCCCTCTAGTGGTGTGGGGACTATACTCAGCCATGTCTCAGGGTAGTAAGTTGGTGGTCTGTTGATATCCCTCTAGTGGTGTGGGGACTATACTCAGCCATGTATCAGGGTAGTAAGTTAGTGGTCTGTTGATATCCCTCTAGTGGTGTGGGGACTATACTCAGCCATGTCTCAGGGTAGTAAGTTGGTGGTCTGTTGATATCCCTCTAGTGGTGTGGGGACTATACTCAGCCATGTATCAGGGTAGTAAGTTGGTGGTCTGTTGATATCCCTCTAGTGGTGTGGGGACTATACTCAGCCATGTCTCAGGGTAGTAAGTTAGTGGTCTGTTGATATCCCTCTAGTGGTGTGGGGACTATACTCAGCCATGTATCAGGGTAGTAAGTTAGGGGTCTGTTGATATCCCTCTAGTGGTGTGGGGACTATACTCAGCCATGTCTCAGGGTAGTAAGTTGGTGGTCTGTTGATATCCCTCTAGTGGTGTGGGGACTATACTCAGCCTTGTCTCAGGGTAGTAAGTTAGGGGTCTGTTGATATCCCTCTAGTGGTGTGGGGACTATACTCAGCCATGTCTCAGGGTAGTAAGTTGGTGGTCTGTTGATATCCCTCTAGTGGTGTGGGGACTATACTCAGCCATGTCTCAGGGTAGTAAGTTGGTGGTCTGTTGATATCCCTCTAGTGGTGTGGGGACTATACTCAGCCATGTCTCAGGGTAGTAAGTTGGTGGTCTGTTGATATCCCTCTAGTGGTGTGGGGACTATACTCAGCCTTGTCTCAGGGTAGTAAGTTAGTGGTCTGTTGATATCCCTCTAGTGGTGTGGGGACTATACTCAGCCATGTCTCAGGGTAGTAAGTTGGTGGTCTGTTGATATCCCTCTAGTGGTGTGGGGACTATACTCAGCCATGTCTCAGGGTAGTAAGTTGGTGGTCTGTTGATATCCCTCTAGTGGTGTGGGGACTATACTCAGCCATGTCTCAGGGTAGTAAGTTAGTGGTCTGTTGATATCCCTCTAGTGGTGTGGGGACTATACTCAGCCATGTCTCAGGGTAGTAAGTTGGTGGTCTGTTGATATCCCTCTAGTGGTGTGGGGACTATACTCAGCCATGTCTCAGGGTAGTAAGTTGGTGGTCTGTTGATATCCCTCTAGTGGTGTGGGGACTATACTCAGCCTTGTCTCAGGGTAGGAAGTTAGTGGTCTGTTGATATCCCTCTAGTGGTGTGGGGACTATACTCAGCCATGTCTCAGGGTAGTAAGTTGGTGGTCTGTTGATATCCCTCTAGTGGTGTGGGGACTATACTCAGCCATGTATCAGGGTAGTAAGTTGGTGGTCTGTTGATATCCCTCTAGTGGTGTGGGGACTATACTCAGCCTTGTATCAGGGTAGTAAGTTGGTGGTCTGTTGATATCCCTCTAGTGGTGTGGGGACTATACTCAGCCATGTATCAGGGTAGTAAGTTGGTGGTCTGTTGATATCCCTCTAGTGGTGTGGGGACTATACTCAGCCTTGTATCAGGGTAGTAAGTTGGTGGTCTGTTGATAACCCTCTAGTGGTGTGGGGACTATACTCAGCCTTGTATCAGGGTAGTAAGTTGGTGGTCTGTTGATATCCCTCTAGTGGTGTGGGGACTATACTCAGCCATGTCTCAGGGTAGTAAGTTGGTGGTCTGTTGATATCCCTCTAGTGGTGTGGGGACTATACTCAGCCATGTCTCAGGGTAGTAAGTTGGTGGTCTGTTGATATCCCTCTAGTGGTGTGGGGACTATACTCAGCCATGTCTCAGGGTAGTAAGTTAGTGGTCTGTTGATATCCCTCTAGTGGTGTGGGGACTATACTCAGCCATGTATCAGGGTAGTAAGTTAGTGGTCTGTTGATATCCCTCTAGTGGTGTGGGGACTATACTCAGCCATGTATCAGGGTAGTAAGTTAGTGGTCTGTTGATATCCCTCTAGTGGTGTGGGGACTATACTCAGCCATGTCTCAGGGTAGTAAGTTAGTGGTCTGTTGATATCCCTCTAGTGGTGTGGGGACTATACTCAGCCATGTCTCAGGGTAGTAAGTTAGTGGTCTGTTGATATCCCTCTAGTGGTGTGGGGACTATACTCAGCCATGTCTCAGGGTAGTAAGTTGGTGGTCTGTTGATATCCCTCTAGTGGTGTGGGGACTATACTCAGCCTTGTCTCAGGGTAGTAAGTTGGTGGTCTGTTGATATCCCTCTAGTGGTGTGGGGACTATACTCAGCCTTGTCTCAGGGTAGTAAGTTAGGGGTCTGTTGATATCCCTCTAGTGGTGTGGGGACTATACTCAGCCTTGTCTCAGGGTAGTAAGTTAGGGGTCTGTTGATATCCCTCTAGTGGTGTGGGGACTATACTCAGCCTTGTCTCAGGGTAGTAAGTTAGTGGTCTGTTGATATCCCTCTAGTGGTGTGGGGACTATACTCAGCCTTGTCTCAGGGTAGTAAGTTGGTGGTCTGTTGATATCCCTCTAGTGGTGTGGGGACTATACTCAGCCTTGTCTCAGGGTAGTAAGTTGGTGGTCTGTTGATATCCCTCTAGTGGTGTGGGGACTATACTCAGCCTGGTCTCAGGGTAGTAAGTTGGTGGTCTGTTGATATCCCTCTAGTGGTGTGGGGACTATACTCAGCCTTGTCTCAGGGTAGTAAGTTGGTGGTCTGTTGATATCCCTCTAGTGGTGTGGGGACTATACTCAGCCTGGTCTCAGGGTAGTCAGTTGGTGGTCTGTTGATATCCCTCTAGTGGTGTGGGGACTATACTCAGCCTTGTCTCAGGGTAGTAAGTTAGGGGTCTGTTGATATTCCTCTAGTGGTGTGGGGACTATACTCAGCCTTGTCTCAGGGTAGTAAGTTAGTGGTCTTTAGATATCTCTCTAGTGGTGTGGGGACTATACTCAGCCATGTCTCAGGGTAGTAAGTTGGTGGTCTGTTGATATCCCTCTAGTGGTGTGGGGACTATACTCAGCCATGTCTCAGGGTAGTAAGTTGGTGGTCTGTTGATATCCCTCTAGTGGTGTGGGGACTATACTCAGCCTTGTCTCAGGGTAGTAAGTTGGTGGTCTGTTGATATCCCTCTAGTGGTGTGGGGGCTGTGCTTTGGCAAAGTGGGTGGGGTTATATCCTGCCTGGTTGGCCCTGTCGGGGGGTATCATCGGACGGGGCCAAAGTGTTTCCTGACCCCTCCTGTCTCAGCCTCCAGTATCTATTCTGCAATAGTCTATGTGCCGGGGGGCTAGGGGTCAGTCTGTTATATCTGGTGTGATTCTCCTGTCTTATCCGGTGTCCTGTGTGAATCCCCTCTCGGAGGACCTGAGCCCTAGGACCATCCCTCAGGACTACCTGGCCTGATGACTCCTTGCTGTCCCCAGTCCACCTGGCCTTGCTGCTGCTCCAGTTTCAACTGCTCTGCCTGCGGCTATGGAACCCTGACCTGTCCACCGTACGTGCTACCTGTCCCAGACCTGCTGTTTTCAACTCTCTCTCTCTACCACACCTGCTGTCTCGAACTCTGAATGATCGGCTATGAAAAGCCAACTGACATTTACTCCTGAGGTGCTGACCTGTTGCACCCTCTACAACCACTGTGATTATTATTTCACCCTGATGGTCTTCTACGAACAGGTCAGTTTGAAGAATAATCTGGAAGAACAATCAGGCCTTAATGGCCATGTACTTTTATCATCTCGACCTAGGCACAGCCAGAAGAGGACTGGCCAGCCCTCAGAGCCTGGTTCCTCTCTTTGTTTCTTCCTCGGTTCCATCCTTTCTAGGGAGTTTTTCCTAGCCACCGTGCTTCTACATCTGCATTGCTTGCTGTGTGGGGTTTTAGGCTGGGTTTCTGTATAAGCTCTTTGTGACATCTGCTGATGTAAAAAAAAGTGCTTTATATATACACTTGATTGATTGAGATGTAGTATAACATCCTGTGGCATTTAAACTATACTTATTTTTTCGAAAATACACATACTGTTACGTTCGTCGAAAGAAGTGGACCAAGGTGCAACGTGGTACTTTATTAAAATGAACACCGAAAAAACAACAAAATACAAAACGAACGTAAAGTTCTGCAGGCTACACAGCAACTACACAAAAACAAGATCCCACAAACTAAGGTGGGGAAAAAAGGCTGCCTAAGTATGATCCCCAATCAGAGACAACGATAGACAGCTGCCTCTGATTGGGAACCATACCAGGCCAAACAAAGAAATAGGAAAACTAGATTGCCCACCCAAATCACACCCCGACCTAAGCACATAGAGAAATAGAAAGGCTGTCTAATGTCAGGACGTGACACATACTGAGAATGCGTCATGTGTGTTGACGTTGTTTCCCGCCATTCGTTGATTTCAGCAGCACTTCCCCATATCTAATGATCAGCTGTTGTCAAAGCCAGAACGACTATGGCTATTTAAAGTATACTCGATTTTCAAAATTATGAATACTATTAAAACTATTTTTTTTGCATACTCAAACGGTGTACTATTTAGTACGCAAGTATTCTGCCACGGCCACTGACTTTACTTATTATGAGAGAAGATTGACAAAATATTGTCACACACCATCAGTCTAATCTTCAGCTTGTTTTAAAGAGCTTCATTACTATGTATTTCCCAAAGTAGACACTTTACTGATTAAGTAAACTTTAATCTTATTCATGTTTAAAAACAGTTGTGTTATTCTCATGTTACTCATTACGTTTTAAAGGGACCGTTAGTCTTGAACCAAAGACGTCAACGAGGATGCCTGTCTGTCCGAACACTCTCCTCTAACAACAACCGTGTCGTAAAGCAATTGATCCATAAGCAGAGGTAAGACTTCAGGATAATTTCGTTGTCCTCTACAAGCTGGACGAAAGACACAGAAAGAATGATCCAAAGATGAACAGGAAAAAACTGAACTCAAAACTTTTTTGAACTCAAAACTTCTTACTAAACTAAACTTCTTACAAAACGTTTCGATCTGATTCTAAATAATAAATAATTGCTTGAAAATGCCAATCCACTTGAAAGGTCTGAGCAGTGAGAGTAGTGTGGTAATTAGCGTGAGGACGCCCGGTTGCCCTGCATCACGCACTCCTGCCATCCATCACGCACACCTGCCATCCATCACGCACACCTGTCATCCATCACGCACACCTGCCATCCATCACGCACACCTGCCATCCATCACGCACTCCTGCCATCCATCACGCACACCTGCCATCCATCACGCACACCTGCCATCCATCACGCATACCTGCCATCCATCACGCACACCTGCCATCCATCACGCACACCTGCCATCCATCACGCACACCTGCCATCCATCACGCACACCTGCCATCCATCACGCACACCTGCCATCCATCACGCACACCTGCCATCCATCACGCACTCCTGCCATCCATCACGCACTCCTGCCTTCCCTCGTCACGCGCTTCAACAATATTGGACTCACCTGGACTCACTCATCACCTGTTGTTACCTCCCCCTATATTTGTCAGTTTCCCTGCTTGGTTTCCCTGCTGATGCATTGATAGTTTTTTTGTCTGTGTTATTAGTTTGCTGACGCTGTCCCTGTCTCGTTCCATGTCCGTTCTATATTAAATGTACCTGCTTCCTCTCTCCAGCCTCAACTCATGTGACAGTATTTTGGTCTCTTTGGCATAACAGGCCATGTGATAACATGTAGTTGATGTATGTGAAGTGTTTTACCTGTAGGCTACATCACCGTGTAATTTAACATCACTTTTCACATTGTGAAAGACATGACATATTTATTATGACGTTCTTATTGTGCTCAGACTGGAACGGACTATTGCAGAGACTCTAACTAGTGAATTATACCTCACAATGCCTAAGTGTATGTTCCTGTGTGTGTGTGTGCGTGCCTCTGTGTCAAAACAGACCAAATCAAAATCAAATGAAATGTTATTTATCACATGTTTGGTAAACAACAGGTGTAGACTAACAGTGAAATGCTTATTTACAATGTAGACAGCAATAACATAGAGAAATAATAGAAACGTAAAACACGTAATAATAAATACACAATGAGTAATGATAACTAGGTTATATACACAGGGTACCAGTACTGAGTAATGATAACTAGGTTATATACACAGGGTACCAGTACTGAGTAATGATAACTAGGTTATATACACAGGGTACCAGTACTGAGTAATGATAACTAGGCTATATACACAGGGTGTCACGTTCCTGACCTGTTTTCCTTTGTCTTGTATTTATTTTAGTTGGTCAGGGCGTGAGTTGGGTGGGTTGGTCTATGGTTGATTTTCTATGTTGGGATTTGGTGTTCGGCCTGGTATGATTCTCAATCAGAGACAGCTGTCAATCGTTGTCCCTGATTGAGAATCATACTTAGGCAGCCTGGGTTTCACTTGTGTTTTGTGGGTGTTTGCTCCTGTGACTGTGTTTGGGCCACACAGGACTGTTTCAGGTTTGTCACGTTTGTTGGTGTTGTATTTTGAAGTGTTCTGTTGATTTTTCATTAAATAATGAACCCTAACTACTCTGCATCTTGGTCCGATCCATGCTCCTCCTCGTCTGAGGAGGAGAACGACTACGACAGCCGTTACACAGGGTACCAGTACTGAGTACTGGTGACTAGGTTATATACACAGGGTACCAGTACTGAGTACTGGTGACTAGGTTATATACACAGGGTACCAGTACTGAGTACTGGTGACTAGGTTATATACACAGGGTACCAATGTGCCGGGGTATGAGGTAATTGAGGTAGATATTTACATATACTGAAGGTAGGAATAGTGACAGATAATAAACAGTAACAGCAGCGTTTGTGATGAATCAAAACACTGAGTGAAAAAATGGTGAATGCAGATAGTCTGGGTAACTATTGAACTAACTATTCAACTAACTATTCAACTAACTATTTAACTAACTATTCAACTAACTATTTAACTAACTATTTAACTAACTATTCAACTAACTATTTAACTAACCATTCAACTAACTATTTAACTAACTATTTAACTAACTATTTAACTAACTATTCAACTAACTATTTAACTAACTATTTAACTAACTATTTAACCAACTATTTAACTAACCATTCAACTAACTATTTAACTAACTATTCAACTAACTATTTAACTAACCATTCAACTAACTATTTAACTAACTATTTAACTAACTATTTAACTAACTATTCAACTAACTATTTAACTAACTATTTAACTAACTATTTAACCAACTATTTAACTAACTATTAAACTAACTATTCAACTAACTATTCAACTAACTTTTTAACTAACTATTTAACTAACTATTCAACTAACTATTCAACTAACTATTCAACTAACTATTCAACTAACTAGTTAACTAACTATTTAACTAACTATTTATCAGTCTTATGACTAGGGTATGGAAGCAATTGAGGGTCCTGTTGGTGCATCGGTACCCCCTGCCGTGCTGTTGCAGAGAGAACAGTCTATGACTTGCGTGGCTGGAATCATTTACACATTTTTCGGGCCTTCCTCTGACACCGCCTGGTATACAGGTCTTGGATGGCTGGAGTCTGGACATTGTTAGGGCCTTCCTCTGACACCGCCTGGTATACAGGTCTTGGATGGCTGGAGTCTGGACATTGTTAGGGCCTTCCTCTGACACCGCCTGGTATACAGGTCTTGGATGGCTGGAGTCTGGACATTGTTAGGGCCTTCCTCTGACACCGCCTGGTATACAGGTCTTGGATGGCTGGAGTCTGGACATTGTTAGGGCCTTCCTCTGACACCGCCTGGTATACAGGTCTTGGATGGCAGGAAGCAAAGCCCCAGTGATGTACTGGCCTTTAAGCACCACCCTCTGTAGCGTCTTCCCGAGCAGTTGCCATACCAATCGGTGATGCAGCCAGTCAGGATGCTCTCAATGGTGCAGCTGTATAACTTTTTTGAGGATCTGAGGGACGTGCCAAATCTTTTCAGCCTCCTGAAGGGGAAGAGGCGTAGTCGTGCTTCACGACATGATCGATCCTACAGCCCCGTCGATGTGAATGGGGGGCGTGCTCGGCCATCCGTTTCCTGTAGTCCACGATCAGCTCCTTTGTCCTGCTGACATTGAGGGAGAGGTTGTCGTGACGACACTGTGTGAGTGCGTTCGTGCATGTCTCTGTGTGCGCTCCGTGAGAGTTCACCACTGGCACATAATGGGTATAATTGGATCATGGAAGATGATTGGATGGAATCAAGTCGTCTGAATTCTAATCAACTCTCTATATTTACTCTCCTGGTTCAACTCCCCAATGACACCCTGCTCCCTACATACTGTACTGCACTATATATGACACCCTATTCCCTACATACTGTAGTGCACTATAAATGACACCCTGCTCCCTACATACTGTAGTGCACTATAAATGACACCCTGCTCCCTACATACTGTAGTGCACTATAAATGACACCCTACTCCCTACATACTGTAGTGCACTATAAATGACACCCTATTCCCTACATACTGTACTGCACTATAAATGTCACCCTGCTCCCTACATACTGTAGTGCACTATAAATGACACCCTACTCCCTATATACTGTAGTGCACTATAAATGACAACCTACTCCCTATATACTGTAGTGCACTATAAATGACACCCTATTCCCTATATACTGTAGTGCACTATAAATAGCACCCTACTCCATATATACTGTAGTGCACTATAAATAGCACCCTACTCCTTATATAATGTAGTGCACTAGAAATGACACCCTACTCCCTATATACTGTAGTGCACTATAAATAGCACCCTACTCCCTACATAATGTAGTGCACTAGAAATGACACCCTACTCCCTATATACTGTAGTGCACTATAAATAGCACCCTACTCCCTATATAATGTAGTGCACTAGAAATGACACACTGCTCCCTATAACTGATTTGTTGACTTGGAAGCCTTTGCACCAGTACATATGGTCCCTCTATCTACTACACTGTTAGACCAGTATGTCTGGTCCCTCTATCTACAACTAGACCAGTATGTCTGGTCCCTCTATCTACAACTAGACCAGTATGTCTGGTCCCTCTATCTACAACTAGACCAGTATGTCTGGTCCCTCTATCTACAACTAGACCAGTATGTCTGGTCCCTCTATCTACAACTAGACCAGTATGTCTGGTCCCTCTATCTACAACTAGACCAGTATGTCTGGTCCCTCTATCTACAACTAGACCAGTATGTCTGGTCCCTCTATCTACAACTAGACCAGTATGTCTGGTCCCTCTATCTACAACTAGACCAGTATGTCTGGTCCCTCTATCTACTACACTGTTAGACCAGTATGTCTGGTCCCTCTATCTACAACTAGACCAGTATGTCTGGTCCCTCTATCTACAACTAGACCAGTATGACTGGTCCCTCTATCTACAACTAGACCAGTATGTCTGGTCCCTCTATCTACAACTAGACCAGTATGTCTGGTCCCTCTATCTACAACGCTGTTAGACCAGTATGTCTGGTCCCTCTATCTACAACTAGACCAGTATGTCTGGTCCCTCTATCTACAACTAGACCAGTATGTCTGGTCCCTCTATCTACAACTAGACCAGTATGACTGGTCCCTCTATCTACATAGCCTACTTCCACCATCATTTCCCTCTAAATTGGCCTGCCTCTCTGCACTCTCTCTCTCTCTCTCTCTCTCTCTCTCTCTCTCTCTCTCTCTCTCTCTCTCTCTCTCTCTCTCTCTCTCAATTCAATTCAATTCAATTCAAGGGGCTTTATTGGCATGGGAAACATGTGTTAACATTGCCAAAGCAAGTGAGGTAGGTAATATACAAAAGTCAAATAAACAATAAAAATGAACAGTAAACATTACACATACAGAAGTTTCAAAACAATAAAGACATTACAATTACTAGTATTACTCTCTCTCTCTCTCTCTCTCTCTCTCTCTCTCTCTCTCTCTCTCTCTCTCTCTCTCCCTCTCGCTCGCTGCTCGCCGCTCTTCTGCTCCCTCCTGGGCCTCCGTGGCTGAATCATTTCCTTGCCCTCTCTCTGTGATTGATTGCCCACCATGGTAAGGTAAAAACACTTTGCCCCTGATTACCTCTGAGCACAGAGTGGCTCCACCACAGCAGACTGCCTGCCCTCTCATTACCATGTATCCAACCCGGCTCCCCTTCTACCCTCCGTCCGTACCACCATCCCTCCCCTATCTCCTTCCCTACTCCCCATCACCCCACCAATGCAAATACAGAGGCTGCCTGCCAAATGGCACCCTATTCCATATCATGTAAAGTAGTGCACTATATAGGGCATAGGGTGTCATTTTGGAGGATACCATCCTATTATGACTCACTATACCTAGAGTTCAGTCTGAGCCCTGGCCTCTGAGAAGTCAAGGTAAGTAAATGGACATATTTAATGTGAAGTCGTGCAGATTACATTAGGGGTCGTGGTAATGACAGTGATTAACGGGACAATCGAATAACGTTTGTGGCCTTTTTCACAAGCCCCGGTATGGTTTGAGCAAAATCAAATTGCATATATACGAGCGACCTGCAATTTATGTTCAATTTCTCTGGGTCTCGGGGCCTAAGTGCGAGGCTTCATTGATTGACGTTATAAAAAGCAAACAATAGGTTGCAAATGGGTCTCGGCGCTCTGTTCAATGGAATTCTTACATTATGAATCAGGTAAATAAGGGAAATCCACAGGCCAATCCTTTCAATCATCTCTCAACAAAATAACGAATCAAGAATAATTTTAGGTGTAATTGTTTTTTCCCTTTTCTCCCTCTCTTTTTCAAACGCTGGAAGCTGAGAGGAAAAAAATGGAATTTAATTACTGACACAACATTAAACTAGGCTCCTTACAAACTATTCATAGTTGGAATAAAACTAGTTTAATTCCAAACTATTTATTGTTTGAATTAAACCAGGCTAATTTTTAAATATAAATTTTCTGAATTAAACTAGGCAAATGTAAACTATTCATTGTGAATCTCTCCACATCATACTTGCCGCATTCATTAAAATGCACCAAATAGTGCACTAAGGACTAGGGCCCATAGAACTCTGGTCCAAATACTGCACTAAGGACTAGGGCCCATAGAACTCTGGTCCAAATACTGCACTAAGGACTAGGGCCCATAGAACTCTGGTCCAAATAGTGCACTAAGGACTAGGGCCCATAGAACTCTGGTCCAAATAGTGCACTAAGGCCTAGGGCCCATAGAACTCTGGTCCAAATAGTGCACTAAGGATTAGGGCCCATAGAACTCTGGTCCAAATAGTGCACTAAGGACTAGGGCCCATAGAACTCTGGTCCAAATAGTGCACTAAGGACTAGGGCCCATAGAACTCTGGTCCAAATAGTGCACTAAGGACTAGGGCCCATAGAACTCTGGTCCAAATACTGCACTAAGGACTAGGGCCCATAGAACTCTGGTCCAAATAGTGCACTAAGGACTAGGGCCCATAGAACTCTGGTCCAAATAGTGCACTAAGGACTAGGGCCCATAGAACTCTGGTCCAAATAGTGCACTAAGGACTAGGGCCCATAGAACTCTGGTCCAAATAGTGCACTAAGGACTAGGGCCCATAGAACTCTGGTCCAAATAGTGCACTAAGGACTAGGGCCCATAGAACTCTGGTCCAAATAGTGCACTAAGGCCTAGGGCCCATAGAACTCTGGTCCAAATAGTGCACTAAGGATTAGGGCCCATAGAACTCTGGTCCAAATAGTGCACTAAGGACTAGGGCCCATAGAACTCTGGTCCAAATAGTGCACTAAGGACTAGGGCCCATAGAACTCTGGTCCAAATAGTGCACTAAGGACTAGGGCCCATAGAACTCTGGTCCAAATACTGCACTAAGGACTAGGGCCCATAGAACTCTGGTCCAAATAGTGCACTAAGGACTAGGGCCCATAGAACTCTGGTCCAAATAGTGCACTAAGGACTAGGGCCCATAGAACTCTGGTCCAAATAGTGCACTAAGGACTAGGGCCCATAGAACTCTGGTCCAAATAGTGCACTAAGGACTAGGGCCCATAGAACTCTGGTCCAAATAGTGCACTAAGGACTAGGGCCCATAGAACTCTGGTCCAAATAGTGCACTAAGGACTAGGGCCCATAGAACTCTTGTCCAAATAGTGCACTAAGGACTAGGGCCCATAGAACTCTGGTCCAAATAGTGCACTAAGGACTAGGGCCCATAGAACTCTGGTCCAAATAGTGCACTAAGGACTAGGGCCCATAGAACTCTGGTCCAAATAGTGCACTAAGGCCTAGGGCCCATAGAACTCTGGTCCAAATAGTGCACTAAGGACTAGGGCCCATAGAACTCTGGTCCAAATAGTGCACTAAGGACTATGGCCCATAGAACTCTGGTCCAAATAGTGCACTAAGGACTAGGGCCCATAGAACTCTGGTCCAAATACTGCACTAAGGACTAGGGCCCATAGAACTCTGGTCCAAATAGTGCACTAAGGACTAGGGCCCATAGAACTCTGGTCCAAATAGTGCACTAAGGCCTAGGGCCCATATAACTCTGGTCCAAATAGTGCACTAAGGACTAGGGCCCATATAACTCTGGTCCAAATAGTGCACTAAGGACTAGGGCCCATAGAACTCTGGTCCAAATAGTGCACTAAGGACTAGGGCCCATAGAACTCTGGTCCAAATAGTGCACTAAGGCCTAGGGCCCATATAACTCTGGTCCAAATAGTGCACTAAGGACTAGGGCCCATAGAACTCTGGTCCAAATAGTGCACTAAGGACTAGGGCCCATAGAACTCTGGTCCAAATAGTGCACTAAGGCCTAGGGCCCATAGAACTCTGGTCCAAATAGTGCACTAAGGACTAGGGCCCATAGAACTCTGGTCCAAATAGTGCACTAAGGACTAGGGCCCATAGAACTCTGGTCCAAATAGTGCACTAAGGACTAGGGCCCATAGAACTCTGGTCCAAATAGTGCACTAAGGCCTAGGGCCCATAGAACTCTGGTCCAAATAGTGCACTAAGGACTAGGGCCCATAGAACTCTGGTCCAAATAGTGCACTAAGGACTAGGGCCCATAGAACTCTGGTCCAAATAGTGCACTAAGGACTAGGGCCCATAGAACTCTGGTCCAAATAGTGCACTAAGGACTAGGGCCCATATAACTCTGGTCCAAATAGTGCACTAAGGCCTAGGGCCCATAGAACTCTGGTCCAAATAGTGCACTAAGGACTAGGGCCCATAGAACTCTGGTCCAAATAGTGCACTAAGGACTAGGGCCCATAGAACTCTGGTCCAAATAGTGCACTAAGGACTAGGGCCCATAGAACTCTGGTACAAATAGTGCACTAAATAGGGAATAGGGTGCCATTTGTACTGGCTTATCTGTCTCCCAGACTAGCTCAGTGTAAACACACTAGACACTGTAACATCTCCCCTCACGGCTCATACACACACACACAGTTACCGCTTTAATGATTCACTCCCAGGCGAATGTGCCACCATGTTGGCTCTGCTGTTAGCATTTAGAGCAGCGTTAGGTTGAGGCTACACTGTGAGATGTAATGGGACGCCAGGTGAGTGTTAGTACCGGCTGTACCATGGGAGCCCACAGCGGTGTGTGTGTTGGAATGTTAAATAAAGGTCAACATCAAGTCATTATTAACAGTTTGCTGTTAATTCAATTTCCCTTCAACATCTCTGCCTCCTGGGAAACACGTGGGAGTCAGAAGGTTGGGACTGGAAGATGACAGGTTGTTTCTGTTACAGTATCAGCAGTAAAGACTAGTTGTTACTATATCAGCTGTCTGTGTCTGTATAGACTAGTTGTTACTATATCAGCTGTCTGTATAGACTAGTTGTTACTATATCAGCTGTCTGTGTCTGTATAGACTAGTTGTTACTATATCAGCTGGCTGTGTCTGTATAGACTAGTTGTTACTATATCAGCTGTCTGTATAGACTAGTTGTTACTATATCAGCTGTCTGTGTCTGTGTCTGTATAGACTAGTTGTTACTATATCAGCTGTCTGTATAGACTAGTTGTTACTATATCAGCTGTCTGTATAGACTAGTTGTTACTATATCAGCTGTCTGTGTAGACTAGTTGTTACTATATCAGCTGTCTGTATAGACTAGTTGTTACTATATCAGCTGTCTGTATAGACTAGTTGTTACTATATCAGCTGTCTGTGTCTGTATAGACTAGTTGTTACTATATCAGCTGTCTGTATAGACTAGTTGTTACTATATCAGCTGTCTGTATAGACTAGTTGTTACTATATCAGCTGTCTGTATAGACTAGTTGTTACTATATCAGCTGTCTGTATAGACTAGTTGTTACTATATCAGCTGTCTGTGTAGACTAGTTGTTACTATATCAGCTGTCTGTATAGACTAGTTGTTACTATATCAGCTGTCTGTATAGACTAGTTGTTACTATATCAGCTGTCTGTGTAGACTAGTTGTTACTATATCAGCTGTCTGTGTCTGTATAGACTAGTTGTTATTATATCAGCTGTCTGTATAGACTAGTTGTTACTATATCAGCTGTCTGTGTCTGTATAGACTAGTTGTTACTATATCAGCTGTCTGTGTCTGTATAGACTAGTTGTTACTATATCAGCTGTCTGTGTCTGTATAGACTAGTTGTTATTATATCAGCTGGCTGTATAGACTAGTTGTTACTATATCAGCTGTCTGTATAGACTAGTTGTTACTATATCAGCTGTCTGTATAGACTAGTTGTTACTATATCAGCTGTCTGTGTAGACTAGTTGTTACTATATCAGCTGTCTGTGTCTGTATAGACTAGTTGTTACTATATCAGCTGGCTGTGTCTGTATAGACTAGTTGTTACTATATCAGCTGTCTGTGTAGACTAGTTGTTACTATATCAGCTGTCTGTGTAGACTAGTTGTTACTATATCAGCCGACTGTATAGACTAGTTGTTACTATATCAGCTGTCTGTGTAGACTAGTTGTTACTATATCAGCTGTCTGTATAGACTAGTTGTTACTATATCAGCTGTCTGTGTAGACTAGTTGTTACTATATCAGCTGTCTGTATAGACTAGTTGTTACTATATCAGCTGTCTGTATAGACTAGTTGTTACTTTATCAGCTGTCTGTGTCTGTATAGACTAGTTGTTACTATATCAGCTGTCTGTGTAGACTAGTTGTTACTATATCAGCTGTCTGTGT
>NC_092089.1:91741835-91776835 GCF_045679555.1 Salvelinus alpinus
TGAGAGTAGCTGTGTCTCTGTCTGAAAGGTTATGTCCAGTCTAATCCCTGTGAGAGTAGCTGTGTCTCTGTCTGTAAGGTTATGTCCAGTCTAATCCCTGTGAGAGTAGCTGTGTCTCTGTCTGAACGGTTATGTCCAGTCTAATCCCTGTGAGAGTAGCTGTGTCTCTGTCTGAAAGGTTATGTCCAGTCTAATCCCTGTGAGAGTAGCTGTGTCTCTGTTTGTAAGGTTATGTCCAGTCTAATCCCTGTGAGAGTAGCTGTGTCTCTATTTGTAAGGTTATGTCCAGTCTAATCTCTGCGAGAGTAGCTGTGTCTCTGTTTGTAAGGTTATGTCCAGTCTAATCCCTGTGAGAGTAGCTGTGTCTCTATTTGTAAGGTTATGTCCAGTCTAATCTCTGTGAGAGTAGCTGTGTCTCTATTTGTAAAGTTATGTCCAGTCTAATCCCTGTGAGAGTAGCTGTGTCTCTATTTGTAAGGTTATGTCCAGTCTAATCCCTGTGAGAGTAGCTGTGTCTCTGTCTGTAAGGTTATGTCCAGTCTAATCTCTGTGAGAGTAGCTGTGTCTCTGTCTGAAAGGTTATGTCCAGTCTAATCCCTGTGAGAGTATCTGTGTCTCTGTCTGTAAGGTTATGTCCAGTCTAATCCCTGTGAGAGTAGCTGTGTCTCTGTCTGAAAGGTTATGTCCAGTCTAATCCCTGTGAGAGTAGCTGTGTCTCTGTCTGTAAGGTTATGTCCAGTCTAATCCCTGTGAGAGTAGCTGTGTCTCTGCCTGAAAGGTTATGTCCAGTCTAATCCCTGTGAGAGTAGCTGTGTCTCTGTCTGTAAGGTTATCTCCAGTCTAATCCCTGTGAGAGTAGCTGTGTCTCTGTCTGTAAGGTTATGTCCAGTCTAATCCCTGTGAGAGTAGCTGTGTCTCTGTTTGTAAGGTTATGTCCAGTCTAATCCCTGTGAGAGTAGCTGTGTCTCTGTCTGAAAGGTTATGTCCAGTCTAATCTCTGTGAGAGTAGCTGTGTCTCTGTCTGAAAGGTTATGTCCAGTCTAATCCCTGTGAGAGTAGCTGTGTCTCTGTCTGTAAGGTTATGTCCAGTCTAATCCCTGTGAGAGTAGCTGTGTCTCTGCCTGAAAGGTTATGTCCAGTCTAATCCCTGTGAGAGTAGCTGTGTCTCTGTCTGAAAGGTTATGTCCAGTCTAATCCCTGTGAGAGTAGCTGTGTCTCTGCCTGAAAGGTTATGTCCAGTCTAATCCCTGTGAGAGTAGCTGTGTCTCTGTCTGTAAGGTTATCTCCAGTCTAATCCCTGTGAGAGTAGCTGTGTCTCTGTCTGTAAGGTTATGTCCAGTCTAATCCCTGTGAGAGTAGCTGTGTCTCTGTTTGTAAGGTTATGTCCAGTCTAATCCCTGTGAGAGTAGCTGTGTCTCTGTCTGAAAGGTTATGTCCAGTCTAATCCCTGTGAGAGTAGCTGTGTCTCTGTCTGAAAGGTTATGTCCAGTCTAATCCCTGTGAGAGTAGCTGTGTCTCTGTCTGTAAGGTTATGTCCAGTCTAATCTCTGTGAGAGTAGCTGTGTCTCTGTCTGAAAGGTTATGTCCAGTCTAATCCCTGTGAGAGTAGCTGTGTCTCTGCCTGAAAGGTTATGTCCAGTCTAATCCCTGTGAGAGTAGCTGTGTCTCTGTCTGAAAGGTTATGTCCAGTCTAATCCCTGTGAGAGTAGCTGTGTCTCTGTCTGTAAGGTAATGTCCAGTCTAATCCCTGTGAGAGTAGCTGTGTCTCTGTCTGAAAGGTTATGTCCAGTCTAATCCCTGTGAGAGTAGCTGTGTCTCTGTCTGAAAGGTTATATCCAGTCTAATCCCTGTGAGAGTATCTCTGTCTGAAAGGTTATGTCCAGTCTAATCCCTGTGAGAGTAGCTGTGTCTCTGTCTGAAAGGTTATATCCAGTCTAATCCCTGTGAGAGTATCTCTGTCTGAAAGGTTATGTCCAGTCTAATCCCTGTGAGAGTAGCTGTGTCTCTGTCTGAACGGTTATGTCCAGTCTAATCCCTGTGAGAGTAGCTGTGTCTCTGTCTGAAAGGTTATGTCCAGTCTAATCCCTGTGAGAGTAGCTGTGTCTCTGTCTGAAAGGTTATGTCCAGTCTAATCCCTGTGAGAGTAGCTGTGTCTCTGTCTGAAAGGTTATATCCAGTCTAATCCCTGTGAGAGTAGCTGTGTCTCTGTCTGTAAGGTTATGTCCAGTCTAATCCCTGTGAGAGTAGCTGTGTCTCTGCTGAAAGGTTATGTCCAGTCTAATCCCTGTGAGAGTAGCTGTGTCTCTGTCTGAAAGGTTATATCCAGTCTAATCCCTGTGAGAGAAGCTGTGTCTCTGTCTGAAAGGTTATGTCCAGTCTAATCTCTGTGAGAGTAGCTGTGTCTCTGTCTGAAAGGTTATGTCCAGTCTAATCCCTGTGAGAGTAGCTGTGTCTCTGTCTGTAAGGTTATATCCAGTCTAATCCCTGTGAGAGTAGCTGTGTCTCTGTCTGAAAGGTTATATCCAGTCTAATCCCTGTGAGAGTAGCTGTGTCTCTGTCTGAAAGGTTATGTCCAGTCTAATCCCTGTGAGAGTAGCTGTGTCTCTGTTTGTAAGGTTATGTCCAGTCTAATCCCTGTGAGAGTAGCTGTGTCTCTGTTTGTAAGGTTATGTCCAGTCTAATCCCTGTGAGAGTAGCTGTGTCTCTGTCTGAAAGGTTATGTCCAGTCTAATCCCTGTGAGAGTAGCTAGTCCAGTTTGTGTTTCTCTGAGTAATCTCTTCTCCAAGTAGCTAGTAGAACTGCTGCTGCTCCTATTCTGTTTGTAGAGTAGCTAGCGTCTCTCCTGTTCCTCTGCAGTCCCTGTGACTTGACAAACTATATTCTCTAGGTGTTTCTCTGCTACACGCTGCCCGTGTGCTGTGTCCCTCGGACTACCTTCGACTAGCTCTGGTCCTAACGCTGTTGTGGATGGTATCTAAACCCGGATGGATTGTTTTTCACCAATGTTCTGTCACTGCTGTTGGACCGGGACTAGCGTTACCCACACATGCTCTCAACTGCCCTTATACTGGCAGAGGCAGGATAACATTGCTGTTACATTCTGTCCTCTGGCTAGCTAGCTAGCTGCTCTCATGTTGTTGTTGTGAACTGTATTGGATCGGCTCTAACAACCATAATGCTCTATGCTGTTGGTTTTTTATCTGTTGCTCCGTGCTGACACCCTATTCCATATATACGGTGCATTGGGAAAGTATTCAGACCCCTTGACTTTTTCCACATTTTGTTACGTTACAGACTTATTCTAAAATATATATATTTTTTTAATCCTCAACAATCTACACACAATGCCCAATAATGACAAAGCAAAAACATTTTTGTTATTTTATTTTAGCAAATGTATAAAAATTATAAACAGAAATATCTTATTTACATAAGTATTCAGACCCTTTGCTATAAGACTTGAAATTCAGCTCAGGTGCATCCTGTTTCCATTGATCATCCTTGAGATGTTTCTACAACTTGATTGGAGTCCACCTGTGACAAGTTCAATTGATTGGACATAGTTTGGAAAGGCACACACCTGTCTATATAAGGTCTGACAGTTGACAGTGCATGTCAGAGCAAAAACCGAGCCAGAAGGACAACCCAGAAGGAAAACCATCTCAACAGCACTCCACCAATCAGGCCTTTATGGTAGAGTGGCCAGACGGAAGCCACTCCTCAGTAAAAGGCACATGACAGCCCGCTTGGAGTTTGCCAAAAAGCGCCTAAAGGACTCTCAGACCATGAGAAACAAGATTGTGGAAAACGTCAAGGGGTCTGAATACTTTCCCGAATGCACCGTAGTGCCCCAGTTAAACCAGGGCCCATCGTAGCACTATGCAGGGAATAGAGTGGTATTTAAGACACAGCCTCTGACTGTCCCTGTGCTATCCAACAACACTCTGTCCATTCTGCTACTGGTCCCTACGCTGTCCCTGTGATATCCAACAACACTCTGTCCATTCTGCTACTGGTCCCTACGCTGTCCCTGTGATATCCAACAACAATCTGTCCATTCTGCTACTGGTCCCTACGCTGTCCCTGTGCTATCCAACAACACTCTGTCCATTCTGCTACTGGTCCCTACGCTGTCCCTGTGTTATCCAACAACACTCTGTCCATTCTGCTACTGGTCCCTTCGCTGTCCCTGTGTTATCCAACAACACTCTGTCCATTCTGCTACTGGTCCCTACGCTGTCCCTGTGCTATCCAACAACAATCTGTCCATTCTGCTACTGGTCCCTATGCTGTCCCACAAACAGTGGTCCCTACGCTGTCCCAAAGACAGTGGTCCCTACGCTGTCCCAAAGACAGTGGTCCCTACACTGTCCCACAAACAGTGATCCCTACGCTGTCCCAAAGACAGTGGTCCCTACGCTGTCCCACAACAGTGGTCCCTACGCTGTCCCAAAGACAGTGGTCCCTACGCTGTCCCACAACAGTGGTCCCTACGCTGTCCCAAAGACAGTGGTCCCTACGCTGTCCCACAACAGTGGTCCCTACGCTGTCCCACAACAGTGGTCCCTACGCTGTCCCACAACAGTGGTCCCTACGCTGTCCCACAACAGTGGTCCCTACGCTGTCCCAAAGACAGTGTAGCTAGCTGTTCTGCTACTGGTCCCTACGCTGTCCATAGCTAGCTATTCTTCAACTGGTCTGTGCTGTGTGAATAGCTATTGTAGCTTCTTCTGCTGGTACAATTTATTCCGATAATGTGTCAGAGTGGCTAGCTAGCTGTTCCATGTAGTCCCTGTAATGTCAGAGTGGCTAGCTAGCTGTTCCATGTAGTCCCTGTAATGTCAGAGTGGCTAGCTAGCTGTTCCATGTAGTCCCTGTAATGTCAGAGTGGCTAGCTAGCTGTTCCATGTAGTCCCTGTAATGTCAGAGTGGCTAGCTAGCTGTTCCATGTAGTCCCTGTGCTGTCAGAGTGGCTAGCTAGCTGTTCCATGTAGTCCCTGTGCTGTCAGAGTAGCTAGCTAGCTGTTCCATGTAGTCCCTGTGCTGTCAGAGTGGCTAGCTAGCTGTTCCATGTAGTCCCTGTGCTGTCAGAGTGGCTAGCTAGCTGTTCCATGTAGTCCCTGTGCTGTCAGAGTAGCTAGCTAGCTGTTCCATGTAGTCCCTGTGCTGTCAGAGTGGCTAGCTAGCTGTTCCATGTAGTTAGTCCCTGTACTGTCAGAGTGGCTAGCTGTTCCATGTAGCTAGTCCCTGTGCTGTCAGAGTGGCTAGCTAGCTGTTCCATGTAGTCCCTGTGCTGTCAGAGTGGCTAGCTAGCTGTTCCACGTAGCTAGTCCCTGTGCTGTCAGAGTGGCTAGCTAGCTGTTCCATGTAGCTAGTCCCTGTGCTGTCAGAGTGGCTAGCTAGCTGTTCCATGTAGTCCCTGTGCTGTCAGAGTGGCTAGCTAGCTGTTCCATGTAGTCCCTGTACTGTCAGAGTGGCTAGCTAGCTGTTCCATGTAGTTAGTCCCTGTACTGTCAGAGTGGCTAGCTAGCTGTTCCATGTAGCTAGTCCCTGTGCTGTCAGAGTGGCTAGCTAGCTGTTCCATGTAGTCCCTGTGCTGTCAGAGTGGCTAGCTAGCTGTTCCATGTAGCTAGTCCCTGTACTGTCAGAGTGGCTAGCTAGCTGTTCCATGTAGTCCCTGTGCTGTCAGAGTGGCTAGCTAGCTGTTCCACGTAGCTAGTCCCTGTGCTGTCAGAGTAGCTAGCTGTTCCATGTAGTTAGTCCTTGTGCTATCTGAGTAGTTGGGAGTGAACCAAATGTGGACAAACTCAACATGATGGCTGCCAAGAGAGCAGGTAGGATATAGTATAGTTTCTGTGGTGAAGAGTGATGCAGGGAGGGAGGTAGAGGAAATATGGGGGTGATAGAGAAAGAAGGAAGGGGGGGAGTTGGGGTTGAACCAGAGGAAGATTCTATTGCTGTTGTTATTGGGGCAGTTAGCGTTAGCATCACGCTGTGGGGGAGCTGGCTGCAGCAGATGTGCTGTATGTGGCTGAGAGAGAGACAGAGAGAGAGAGAGAGAGAGACAGAGAAAGAAAGAGAAGAAGAGAGGGAAGAGACACAGAGACGCAGAGAGAGAAAGAGAAGAAGAGAGGAGGGAAGAGAGATGGAGACGCAGAGAGAGAAGGAAGAGGGGGAGAAAGTCTGAGATGAAAAGAGAAAGCAAGAGAGGTAGCTGCCAGCTAACAGACATGAGTGTGTAGAGCCTGCAAATGTGCCAGAGCAGAATTAAGGCCTAAGAGCCAGCCCTGAGAGCCAGCCCTGAGAGCCAGCCCTGAGAGCCAGCCCTGAGAGACAGCCCTGAGAGCCAGCCCTGAGAGACAACCCTGAGAGCCAGCCCTGAGAGCCAGCCCTGAGAGCCAGCCCTGAGAGACAGCCCTGAGAGACAGCCCTGAGAGACAGCCCTGAGAGTCAGCCCTGAGAGCCAGCCCTGAGAGCCAGCCCTGAGAGCCAGCCCTGAGAGACAGCCCTGAGAGACAGCCCTGAGAGACAGCCCTGAGAGCCAGCCCTGAGAGACAGCCCTGAGAGCCAGCCCTGAGAGCTAGTCCTGAGAGCTAGCCCTGAGAGCCAGCCCTGAGAGACAGCCCTGAGAGCCAGCCCTGAGAGCCAGCCCTGAGAGCCAGCCCTGAGAGCTAGTCCTGAGAGCTAGCCCTGAGAGCTAGCCCTGAGAGCTAGTCCTGAGAGCTAGCCCTGAGAGCCAGCCCTGAGAGACAGCCCTGAGAGACAGCCCTGAGAGACAGCCCTGAGAGCCAGCCCTGAGAGACAGCCCTGAGAGCCAGCCCTGAGAGACAGCCCTGAGAGCCAGCCCTGAGAGACAGCCCTGAGAGCCAGCCCTGAGAGCCAGCCCTGAGAGCCAGCCCTGAGAGCTAGTCCTGAGAGCTAGCCCTGAGAGCTAGCCCTGAGAGCTAGTCCTGAGAGCTAGCCCTGAGAGCCAGCCCTGAGAGACAGCCCTGAGAGCCAGCCCTGAGAGACAGCCCTGAGAGCCAGCCCTGAGAGACAGCCCTGAGAGACAGCCCTGAGAGCCAGCCCTGAGAGCTAGTCCTGAGAGCTAGCCCTGAGAGCTAGCCCTGAGAGCTAGTCCTGAGAGCTAGCCCTGAGAAACAGACCTGAAAGATGGGACTCTACGCTGTCATGAACTGCCTCCCTCCCTCTGATGAAGAAGTGATCAGAAATCAATAAGAGATGATAATTAGAGATATAACTGTTGCAAGGCAGGGACCTCTCTATCACGCCTTGAAGAGGAGGGTGAAGCTTATTGGAAGGCAGGGACCTCTTGATCACGCCTTGAAGAGGAGGGTGAAGCTTATTGGAAGGCAGGGACCTCTCTATCACGCCTTGAAGAGGAGGGTGAAGCTTATTGGAAGACAGGGACCTCTCTATCACGCCTTGAAGAGGAGGGTGAAGCTTATTGGAAGACAGGGACCTCTCTATCACGCCTTGAAGAGGAGGGTGAAGCTTATTGGAAGACAGGGACCTCTCGATCACGCCTTGAAGAGGAGGGTGAAGCTTATTGGAAGACAGGGACCTCTCGATCACGCCTTGAAGAGGAGGGTGAAGCTTATTGGAAGACAGGGACCTCTCGATCACGCCTTGAAGAGGAGGGTGAAGCTTATTGGAAGGCAGGGACCTCTCTATTACGCCTTGAAGAGGAGGGTGAAGCTTATTGGAAGACAGGGACCTGTCTATCACGCCTTGAAGAAGAGCCGGCCCATAGACACTGATCTAAGGTCTGTTTGTAAATTTCCAGCGTGACTTTATGTTTGAAGTGCTTTGAAATCCACGAGGGGGAGTGAGCAAGTTTACATTTCGGGGTATAAAGGTAAAGAATCGAACCACAGTCCATGTCTCCTATCTCTAACCTCACCTCAGCTGGTGGTACGCCCTCTGGAGGATGACAGCGTAACAACACTTCCTGGTTCAACGCTACTTCCTTCCCCATTGGCTCCTCCTCAAAGTTCTTTCTCAGGTCTGAAAAAGAAAAGGAAAACATGAAACTCATTACAACATGAAATACACTGTTTTATTTAAGATTTATATCCATTGAGGTCAGAATACCTCTTCTATAAGTGACCTGGAACATGTAAAACATAAAACCACACAACAACAACAAAAAATCACGAGAAACATGAAAAATCTGTATAAGGCTCCTGGCAGTCAAAGAACATGTCTTTCTGTTGTAGCCTTGAGACAAGGCAGTTCGTTGCTAAACTGCTCCAAGGGCAAATACACTACTTTACCAAAAATGGACACCCGCTCATCGAACATCTCATTCTAAAATCATGGGCATTAATATGGAGTTGGTCCCCACCTTTGCTGCTATAACAGCCTCCACTCTTCTGGGAAGGCTTTCCACTAGATGTTGGAACATTGCTGCTATAACAGCCTCCACTCTTCTGGGAAGGCTTTCCACTAGATGTTGGAACATTGCTGCTATAACAGCCTCCACTCTTCTGGGAAGGCTTTCTACTAGATGTTGGAACATTGCTGCTATAACAGCCTCCTCTCTTCTGGGAAGGCTTTCCACTAGATGTTGGAACATTGCTGCTATAACAGCCTCCTCTCTTCTGGGAAGGCTTTCCACTAGATGTTGGAACATTGCTGCTATAACAGCCTCCACTCTTCTGGGAAGGCCTTCCACTAGATGTTGGAAAATTGCTGCTATAACAGCCTCCACTCTTCTGGGAAGGCTTTCTACTAGATGTTGGAACATTGCTGCTATAACAGCCTCCACTCTTCTGGGAAGGCTTTCCACTAGATGTTGGAAAATTGCTGCTATAACAGCCTCCACTCTTCTGGGAAGGCTTTCTACTAGATGTTGGAACATTGCTGCTATAACAGCCTCCACTCTTCTGGGAAGGCCTTCCACTAGATGTTGGAACATTGCTGCTATAACAGCCTCCTCTCTTCTGGGAAGGCTTTCCACTAGATGTTGGAACATTGCTGCTATAACAGCCTCCACTCTTCTGGGAAGGCCTTCCACTAGATGTTGGAAAATTGCTGCTATAACAGCCTCCACTCTTCTGGGAAGGCTTTCTACTAGATGTTGGAACATTGCTGCTATAACAGCCTCCACTCTTCTGGGAAGGCTTTCCACTAGATGTTGGAAAATTGCTGCTATAACAGCCTCCACTCTTCTGGGAAGGCTTTCTACTAGATGTTGGAACATTGCTGCTATAACAGCCTCCACTCTTCTGGGAAGGCTTTCCACTAGATGTTGGAAAATTGCTGCTATAACAGCCTCCACTCTTCTGGGAAGGCTTTCCACTAGATGTTGGAACATTGCTGCTATAACAGCCTCCTCTCTTCTGGGAAGGCTTTCCACTAGATGTTGGAACATTGCTGCTATAACAGCCTCCACTCTTCTAGGAAGGCTTTCCACTAGATGTTGGAACATTGCTGCTATAACAGCCTCCTCTCTTCTGGGAAGGCTTTCCACTAGATGTTGGAACATTGCTGCTATAACAGCCTCCACTCTTCTGGGAAGGCCTTCCACTAGATGTTGGAAAATTGCTGCTATAACAGCCTCCACTCTTCTGGGAAGGCTTTCTACTAGATGTTGGAACATTGCTGCTATAACAGCCTCCACTCTTCTGGGAAGGCTTTCCACTAGATGTTGGAAAATTGCTGCTATAACAGCCTCCACTCTTCTGGGAAGGCTTTCTACTAGATGTTGGAACATTGCTGCTATAACAGCCTCCACTCTTCTGGGAAGGCTTTCCACTAGATGTTGGAAAATTGCTGCTATAACAGCCTCCACTCTTCTGGGAAGGCTTTCCACTAGATGTTGGAACATTGCTGCTATAACAGCCTCCTCTCTTCTGGGAAGGCTTTCCACTAGATGTTGGAACATTGCTGCTATAACAGCCTCCACTCTTCTGGGAAGGCTTTCCACTATATGTTGGAACATTGCTGCTATAACAGCCTCCACTCTTCTGGGAAGGCTTTCCACTATATGTTGGAACATTGCTGCTATAACAGCCTCCACTCTTCTGGGAAGGCTTTCCACTAGATGTTGGAAAATTGCTGCTATAACAGCCTCCACTCTTCTGGGAAGGCTTTCCACTAGATGTTGGAACATTGCTGCTATAACAGCCTCCTCTCTTCTGGGAAGGCTTTCCACTAGATGTTGGAACATTGCTGCTATAACAGCCTCCACTCTTCTGGGAAGGCTTTCCACTATATGTTGGAACATTGCTGCTATAACAGCCTCCTCTCTTCTGGGAAGGCTTTCCACTAGATGTTGGAACATTGCTGCTATAACAGCCTCCACTCTTCTGGGAAGGCTTTCCACTAGATGTTGGAACATTGCTGCTATAACAGCCTCCTCTCTTCTGGGAAGGCTTTCCACTAGATGTTGGAACATTGCTGCTATAACAGCCTCCACTCTTCTGGGAAGGCCTTCCACTAGATGTTGGAAAATTGCTGCTATAACAGCCTCCACTCTTCTGGGAAGGCTTTCTACTAGATGTTGGAACATTGCTGCTATAACAGCCTCCACTCTTCTGGGAAGGCTTTCCACTAGATGTTGGAAAATTGCTGCTATAACAGCCTCCACTCTTCTGGGAAGGCTTTCTACTAGATGTTGGAACATTGCTGCTATAACAGCCTCCACTCTTCTGGGAAGGCTTTCCACTAGATGTTGGAAAATTGCTGCTATAACAGCCTCCACTCTTCTGGGAAGGCTTTCCACTAGATGTTGGAACATTGCTGCTATAACAGCCTCCTCTCTTCTGGGAAGGCTTTCCACTAGATGTTGGAACATTGCTGCTATAACAGCCTCCACTCTTCTAGGAAGGCTTTCCACTAGATGTTGGAACATTGCTGCTATAACAGCCTCCTCTCTTCTGGGAAGGCTTTCCACTAGATGTTGGAACATTGCTGCTATAACAGCCTCCACTCTTCTGGGAAGGCCTTCCACTAGATGTTGGAAAATTGCTGCTATAACAGCCTCCACTCTTCTGGGAAGGCTTTCTACTAGATGTTGGAACATTGCTGCTATAACAGCCTCCACTCTTCTGGGAAGGCTTTCCACTAGATGTTGGAAAATTGCTGCTATAACAGCCTCCACTCTTCTGGGAAGGCTTTCTACTAGATGTTGGAACATTGCTGCTATAACAGCCTCCACTCTTCTGGGAAGGCTTTCCACTAGATGTTGGAAAATTGCTGCTATAACAGCCTCCACTCTTCTGGGAAGGCTTTCCACTAGATGTTGGAACATTGCTGCTATAACAGCCTCCTCTCTTCTGGGAAGGCTTTCCACTAGATGTTGGAACATTGCTGCTATAACAGCCTCCACTCTTCTGGGAAGGCTTTCCACTATATGTTGGAACATTGCTGCTATAACAGCCTCCACTCTTCTGGGAAGGCTTTCCACTATATGTTGGAACATTGCTGCTATAACAGCCTCCACTCTTCTGGGAAGGCTTTCCACTAGATGTTGGAAAATTGCTGCTATAACAGCCTCCACTCTTCTGGGAAGGCTTTCCACTAGATGTTGGAACATTGCTGCTATAACAGCCTCCTCTCTTCTGGGAAGGCTTTCCACTAGATGTTGGAACATTGCTGCTATAACAGCCTCCACTCTTCTGGGAAGGCTTTCCACTATATGTTGGAACATTGCTGCTATAACAGCCTCCACTCTTCTGGGAAGGCTTTCCACTCGATGTTGGAACATTGCTGCGGGGACTTGCTTCCATTCAGCCACAAGAGCATTAGTGAGGTCGGGCTCTGATGTTGGGTGATTAGGCCTGGCTCGCAGTCGGCGTTCCAATTCATTCCAAAGGTGTTCAATGGGGTTCAGGTCAGGGCTCTGTGCAGGCCAGTCAAGTTCTTCCACACTGATCTTGACAAACCATTTTTGTATGTACCTCACTTTGGGGAAAGGGGCATTGTCATGCTGATACAAGAATGGGCCTTCCCCAAACTGTTGCCACAAAGTTGGAAGAACAGAATCATCTAGAATTTCCTTTAAAGTACAAAATGGAAAATAAATATGGGTTGTATTTACAATGGTGTTTGTTCTTCACTGGTTGCCCTTGGGACAACATGTCACACATATTGCTGCTGTGATGGCACACTGTGGTATTTCACCCAGTAGATATGGGAGTTTACCAAAATTGGATTTGTTTTCGAATTCTTTGTGGATCTCTGTCTGTCTCTCTCTCTGTCTCTCTGTCTCTCTGTCTCTCTGTCTGTCTCTCTCTCTCTCTCTCTCTCTCTCTCTCTCTCTCTCTCTCTCTCTCTCTCTCTCTCTCTCTCTCTCTCTCTCTCTCTCTCTCTCTCTCTCTCTCTCTCTCTCTCTCTCTCTCTCTCTCTCTCTGAGAAGGATCGATAACACACCATGTGGCTGCATTACACCCCGCCTGGCTGGTTTAGGATGGTGTGTGTGTGTGTGTGTCTAGGCATCAACAGAAACCAATCACATTACCACCCAGCAGAGAGGGCTTGGAGCGGACACATTAACACTGAGGGTTGTATCCTAAACTGCACCCTATTCCCTATGAAGTGCACTGCCCTGTTCGAAAGTAGTGCACTATATAGGGAATATGGTGTCATGTGGGACACCGCCGAGACTTCCAACTTGCCTGTCTGCTTGGGAGGCTGTTTGCCTGTCTGCCTGGGAGGCTGTCTGCCTGGGAGGCTGCTTGCCTGTCTGCCTGGGAGGCTGCTTGCCTGTCTGCCTGGGAGGCTGCTTGCCTGGGAGGCTGCTTGCCTGTCTGCTTGCCTGTCTGCCTGGGAGGCTGCTTGCCTGGGAGGCTGCTTGCCTGTCTGCTTGCCTGTCTGCCTGGGAGGCTGTCTGCCTGGGAGGCTGCTTGCCTGTCTGCCTGGGAGGCTGCTTGCCTGTCTGCTTGCCTGTCTGCTTGCCTGTCTGCTTGCCTGTCTGCTTGCCTGTCTGCTTGCCTGTCTGCTTGCCTGTCTGCTTGCCTGTCTGCTTGCCTGTCTGCCTGGGGCTCCACATTACAACATGCCTCTGCATTCAGCTGAAGACATTCTGGATTGACTGATATTGAGGAAGGAACATATGGAAATGTGGTGATGGTTTAAGTTTGAAGGGATTCCAAAAAGTCATTTTGGAATGTGCTAGAGGTCTCAGTCAAGGTTATTAAGCACAGGAGCATGGTTCATTAAACCTCCTCTGGTACATTATTGGGTTGAGATAACCGTGATGGTATTGACCTCCAGGAGTGACTCACAACGTGTTACTCTCCTCCTGTCTCTCTCTCTCTCTATAAGGGTATGTATATTACCGTCCTGTCTCTCTCTCTCTAAGGGTATGTATATTACCGTCCTGTCTCTCTCTCTCTAAGGGTATGTATATTACCGTCCTGTCTCTCTCTCTCTCTATAAGGGTATGTCTATTACCGTCCTGTCTCTCTCTCTAGGGGTATGTCTATTACCGTCTTGTCTCTCTCTCTCTATAAGGGTATGTCTATTACCGTCCTGTCTCTCTCTCTATAAGGGTATGTCTATTACAGTCCTGTCTCTCTCTCTATAAGGGTATGTCTATTACAGTCCTGTCTCTCTCTCTATAAGAGTATGTATATTACCGTCCTGTCTCTCTCTCTCTATAAGGGTATGTCTATTACCGTCCTGTCTCTCTCTCTATAAGAGTATGTATATTACCGTCCTGTCTCTCTCTCTATAAGGGTATGTCTATTACCGTCCTGTCTCTCTCTCTCTAGGGGTATGTCTATTACAGTCCTGTCTCTCTCTCTCTAAGGGTATGTCTATTACCGTCCTGTCTCTCTCTCTAGGGGTATGTCTATTACAGTCCTGTCTCTCTCTCTATAAGGGTATGTCTATTACAGTCCTGTCTCTCTCTCTATAAGGGTATGTATATTACCGTCCTGTCTCTCTCTCTCTATAAGGGTATGTCTATTACCGTCCTGTCTCTCTCTCTCTATAAGGGTATGTCTATTACAGTCCTGTCTCTCTCTCTATAAGGGTATGTCTATTACCGTCCTGTCTCTCTCTATAAGGGTATGTCTATTGCCGTCCTGTCTCTCTCTCTCTAAGGGTATGTCTATTGCCGTCCTGTCTCTCTCTCTCTAAGGGTATGTCTATTACCGTCCTGTCTCTCTCTCTCTATAAGGGTATGTCTATTACCGTCCTGTCTCTCTCTCTATAAGAGTATGTATATTACCGTCCTGTCTCTCTCTCTATAAGGGTATGTCTATTACCGTCCTGTCTCTCTCTCTCTAGGGGTATGTCTATTACAGTCCTGTCTCTCTCTCTCTAAGGGTATGTCTATTACCGTCCTGTCTCTCTCTCTCTATAAGGGTATGTCTATTACCGTCCTGTCTCTCTCTCTCTATAAGGGTATGTCTATTACCGTCCTGTCTCTCTCTCTCTCTATAAGGGTATGTCTATTGCCGTCCTGTCTCTCTCTATAAGGGTATGTCTATTACCGTCCTGTCTCTCTCTCTCTAAGGGTATGTCTATTACCGTCCTGTCTCTCTCTATAAGGGTATGTCTATTACCGTCCTGTCTCTCTCTCTCTAAGGGTATGTCTATTACCGTCCTGTCTCTCTCTCTCTATAAGGGTATGTCTATTACCGTCCTGTCTCTCTCTCTCTATAAGGGTATGTCTATTACCGTCCTGTCTCTCTCTCTCTAAGGGTATGTCTATTACCGTCCTGTCTCTCTCTCTAGGGGTATGTATATTACCGTCCTGTCTCTCTCTCTCTATAAGGGTATGTCTATTACCGTCCTGTCTCTCTCTCTCTAGGGGTATGTCTATTACCGTCCTGTCTCTCTCTCTCTAAGGGTATGTATATTACCGTCCTGTCTCTCTCTCTCTAAGGGTATGTCTATTACTGTCCTGTCTCTCTCTCTATAAGGGTATGTCTATTACCGTCCTGTCTCTCTCTCTCTAGGGGTATGTCTATTACCGTCCTGTCTCTCTCTATAAGGGTATGTCTATTACCGTCCTGTCTCTCTCTCTCTATAAGGGTATGTCTATTACCGTCCTGTCTCTCTCTCTCTAGGGGTATGTCTATTACCGTCCTGTCTCTCTCTCTCTAAGGGTATGTACATTACCGTCCTGTCTCTCTCTCTCTAAGGGTATGTCTATTACCGTCCTGTCTCTCTCTCTCTAAGGGTATGTCTATTACTGTCCTGTCTCTCTCTCTATAAGGGTATGTCTATTACCGTCCTGTCTCTCTCTCTCTAGGGGTATGTCTATTACCGTCCTGTCTCTCTCTCTCTAAGGGTATGTATATTACCGTCCTGTCTCTCTCTCTATAAGGGTATGTCTATTACAGTCCTGTCTCTCTCTCTAGGGGTAAGTCTATTACAGTCCTGTCTCTCTCTCTCTAAGGGTATGTCTATTACCGTCCTGTCTCTCTCTATAAGGGTATGTCTATTACCGTCCTGTCTCTCTCTCTATAAGGGTATGTCTATTACCGTCCTGTCTCTCTCTATAAGGCTATGTCTATTACCGTCCTGTCTCTCTCTCTCTAAGGGTATGTATATTACCGTCCTGTCTCTCTCTCTAAGGGTATGTCTATTACCGTCCTGTCTCTCTCTCTCTAAGGGTATGTCTATTACCGTCCTGTCTCTCTCTCTATAAGGGTATGTCTATTACCGTCCTGTCTCTCTCTCTATAAGGGTATGTCTATTACCGTCCTGTCTCTCTCTCTATAAGGGTATGTCTATTACCGTCCTGTCTCTCTCTCTATAAGGGTATGTCTATTACCGTCCTCTCTCTCTCTCTATAAGGGTATGTCTATTACAGTCCTGTCTCTCTCTCTATAAGGGTATGTCTATTACCGTCCTGTCTCTCTCTATAAGGGTATGTCTATTACCGTCCTGTCTCTCTCTCTAAGGGTATGTCTATTACCGTCCTGTCTCTCTCTCTCTCTAAGGGTATGTCTATTACCGTCCTGTCTCTCTCTCTCTATAAGGGTATGTCTATTACCGTCCTGTCTCTCTCTATAAGGGTATGTCTATTACCGTCCTGTCTCTCTCTCTAAGGGTATGTCTATTACAGTCCTGTCTCTCTCTCTCTATAAGGGTATGTCTATTACCGTCCTGTCTCTCTCTCTCTCTAAGGGTATGTCTATTACCGTCCTGTCTCTCTCTATAAGGGTATGTCTATTACAGTCCTGTCTCTCTCTCTATAAGGGTATGTCTATTACCGTCCTGTCTCTCTCTCTCTATAAGGGTATGTCTATTACCGTCCTGTCTCTCTCTCTCTAAGGGTATGTCTATTACCGTCCTGTCTCTCTCTATAAGGGTATGTCTATTACCGTCCTGTCTCTCTCTCTCTAAGGGTATGTCTATTACCGTCCTGTCTCTCTCTCTCTATAAGGGTATGTCTATTACCGTCCTGTCTCTCTCTCTCTATAAGGGTATGTCTATTACCGTCCTGTCTCTCTCTCTCTAAGGGTATGTCTATTACCGTCCTGTCTCTCTCTCTAGGGGTATGTATATTACCGTCCTGTCTCTCTCTCTCTATAAGGGTATGTCTATTACCGTCCTGTCTCTCTCTCTCTAGGGGTATGTCTATTACCGTCCTGTCTCTCTCTCTCTAAGGGTATGTATATTACCGTCCTGTCTCTCTCTCTCTAAGGGTATGTCTATTACTGTCCTGTCTCTCTCTCTATAAGGGTATGTCTATTACCGTCCTGTCTCTCTCTCTCTAGGGGTATGTCTATTACCGTCCTGTCTCTCTCTATAAGGGTATGTCTATTACCGTCCTGTCTCTCTCTCTCTATAAGGGTATGTCTATTACCGTCCTGTCTCTCTCTCTCTAGGGGTATGTCTATTACCGTCCTGTCTCTCTCTCTCTAAGGGTATGTATATTACCGTCCTGTCTCTCTCTCTCTAAGGGTATGTCTATTACCGTCCTGTCTCTCTCTCTCTAAGGGTATGTCTATTACTGTCCTGTCTCTCTCTCTATAAGGGTATGTCTATTACCGTCCTGTCTCTCTCTCTCTAGGGGTATGTCTATTACCGTCCTGTCTCTCTCTCTCTAAGGGTATGTATATTACCGTCCTGTCTCTCTCTCTATAAGGGTATGTCTATTACAGTCCTGTCTCTCTCTCTAGGGGTATGTCTATTACAGTCCTGTCTCTCTCTCTCTAAGGGTATGTCTATTACCGTCCTGTCTCTCTCTATAAGGGTATGTCTATTAACGTCCTGTCTCTCTCTCTATAAGGGTATGTCTATTACCGTCCTGTCTCTCTCTATAAGGGTATGTCTATTACCGTCCTGTCTCTCTCTCTCTAAGGGTATGTATATTACCGTCCTGTCTCTCTCTCTAAGGGTATGTCTATTACCGTCCTGTCTCTCTCTCTCTATAAGGGTATGTCTATTACCGTCCTGTCTCTCTCTCTAAGGGTATGTCTATTACCGTCCTGTCTCTCTCTCTATAAGGGTATGTCTATTACCGTCCTGTCTCTCTCTCTCTATAAGGGTATGTCTATTACCGTCCTGTCTCTCTCTCTATAAGGGTATGTCTATTACCGTCCTGTCTCTCTCTCTAAGGGTATGTCTATTACCGTCCTGTCTCTCTCTCTCTAGGGTTATGTCTATTACCGTCCTGTCTCTCTCTCTCTAAGGGTATGTATATTACCGTCCTGTCTCTCTCTCTATAAGGGTATGTCTATTACAGTCCTGTCTCTCTCTCTAGGGGTATGTCTATTACAGTCCTGTCTCTCTCTCTCTAGGGGTATGTCTATTACCGTCCTGTCTCTCTCTCTCTAAGGGTATGTATATTACCGTCCTGTCTCTCTCTCTCTAAGGGTATGTCTATTACTGTCCTGTCTCTCTCTCTATAAGGGTATGTCTATTACCGTCCTGTCTCTCTCTCTCTAGGGGTATGTCTATTACCGTCCTGTCTCTCTCTATAAGGGTATGTCTATTACCGTCCTGTCTCTCTCTCTCTATAAGGGTATGTCTATTACCGTCCTGTCTCTCTCTCTCTAGGGGTATGTCTATTACCGTCCTGTCTCTCTCTCTCTAAGGGTATGTATATTACCGTCCTGTCTCTCTCTCTCTAAGGGTATGTCTATTACCGTCCTGTCTCTCTCTCTCTAAGGGTATGTCTATTACTGTCCTGTCTCTCTCTCTATAAGGGTATGTCTATTACCGTCCTGTCTCTCTCTCTCTAGGGGTATGTCTATTACCGTCCTGTCTCTCTCTCTCTAAGGGTATGTATATTACCGTCCTGTCTCTCTCTCTATAAGGGTATGTCTATTACAGTCCTGTCTCTCTCTCTAGGGGTATGTCTATTACAGTCCTGTCTCTCTCTCTCTAAGGGTATGTCTATTACCGTCCTGTCTCTCTCTATAAGGGTATGTCTATTAACGTCCTGTCTCTCTCTCTATAAGGGTATGTCTATTACCGTCCTGTCTCTCTCTATAAGGGTATGTCTATTACCGTCCTGTCTCTCTCTCTCTAAGGGTATGTATATTACCGTCCTGTCTCTCTCTCTAAGGGTATGTCTATTACCGTCCTGTCTCTCTCTCTCTATAAGGGTATGTCTATTACCGTCCTGTCTCTCTCTCTAAGGGTATGTCTATTACCGTCCTGTCTCTCTCTCTATAAGGGTATGTCTATTACCGTCCTGTCTCTCTCTCTCTATAAGGGTATGTCTATTACCGTCCTGTCTCTCTCTCTATAAGGGTATGTCTATTACCGTCCTGTCTCTCTCTCTAAGGGTATGTCTATTACCGTCCTGTCTCTCTCTCTCTAGGGTTATGTCTATTACCGTCCTGTCTCTCTCTCTCTAAGGGTATGTATATTACCGTCCTGTCTCTCTCTCTATAAGGGTATGTCTATTACAGTCCTGTCTCTCTCTCTAGGGGTATGTCTATTACAGTCCTGTCTCTCTCTCTCTAAGGGTATGTCTATTACCGTCCTGTCTCTCTCTATAAGGGTATGTCTATTACCGTCCTGTCTCTCTCTCTATAAGGGTATGTCTATTACCGTCCTGTCTCTCTCTATAAGGGTATGTCTATTACCGTCCTGTCTCTCTCTCTAAGGGTATGTCTATTACAGTCCTGTCTCTCTCTCTCTATAAGGGTATGTCTATTACCGTCCTGTCTCTCTCTCTAAGGGTATGTCTATTACCGTCCTGTCTCTCTCTCTCTAAGGGTATGTCTATTACCGTCCTGTCTCTCTCTCTCTAAGGGTATGTCTATTACCGTCCTGTCTCTCTCTCTCTGTGAGGGTCAATCTGTTACCCACCCTGTTTCTCTCTATAAGGGTACGCCTGTCCCTTCTGTCTCTCTCTCTGTGAGGGTATGTCTGCCCCTCCCGTCCCTCTCTCTGTGAGGATGCCTTCCTCTCTGTTCTGTTCCTCTCTGCTCTGTTCTGTTATTTTCCTCTCTGTGCCTCTCTGTACTGTTCCTCTCTGTTCTGTACTGTTCCTCTCTGTTCTGTTCGGTTCCTCTCTGTTCTGTTCCTCTCTGTACTTTTCCTCTCAGTTCTGTTCCTCTCTGTTCTGTTCCTCTCTGTTCTGTTCTGTTCCTCTCTGTTCTGTTCCTCTCTGTTCTGTTCCTCTCTGTTCTGTTCCTCTCTGTTCTGTTCTGTTCCTCTCTGTTCTGTTCTGTTCCTCTCTGTTCTGTTCCTCTCTGTACTGTGCCTCTCTGTTCTGTTCCTCTCTGTTCTGTTCTGTACTGTTCTGTTCCTCTCTGTACTGTTCCTCTCTGTTCTGTTCCTCTCTGTTCTGTACTGTTCCTCTCTGTACTGTTCCTCTCTGTTCGGTTCTGTTTGGAATAATGCATATTTATTGTATTTAAGGGCTTTATGGGAAACATATGTTAACATTGCCAAAGCAAAGGGAATAGATAATAAACAGAAGTGAAATAAACAATAAACAGTGTACAGTAAATATTACACAAAAGTTCCATAATAATAAAGACATTTAAAATGTCATATTATGTATATATACAGTGTTGTAACGATGTGCAAATAGTTAAAGTACAAAAGGGAAAATAAATCAACATAAATATGGGTTGTATTTACAATGGTGTTTGATCTTCACTGGTTGCCCTTTTCTTGTGGCAACAGGTCATAAATCTTGCTGCTGTGATGGAACACTGTGGAATTTCACCCAGTAGATATGGGAGTTTATTCAAATGTATCTGTTTTCAAATTCTTTGTGGATCTGTGTAATTTGAGGGAAATATGTGTCTCTAATATGGTCATACATTGGGCAGGAGGTTAGGAAGTGCAGCTCAGTTTCCACCTCATTTGTGGGCAGTGTGCACATAGCCTGTCTTCTCTTGAGAGCCAGGTCTGCCTACGGCGGCCTTTCTCAATAGCAAGGCTATGCTCACTGAGTCTGTACATAGTCAAAGCTTTCCTTAAGTTTGGGTCAGTCACAGTGGTCAGGTATTCTGCCACTGTGTACTCTCTGTTTAGGGACAAATAGCATTCTAGTTTGCTCTGTTTTTTTGTTAATTCTTTCCAATGTGTCAAGTAATTCTCTTTTTGTTTTCTCATGATTTGGTTGGGTCTAATTGTGCTGTTGTCCTGGGGCTCTGTGGGGTGTGTTTGTGTTTGTCAACAGAGCCCCAGGACCAGCTTGCTTAGGGGACTCTTCTCCACGTTCATCTCTCTGTAGGTGATGGCTTTGTTATGGAAGGTTTGGGAATCGCTTCCTTTTAGGTGGTTGTAGAATTTAACGTCTCTTTTCTGGATTTTGATAATTAGCGGGTATTGGCCTAATTCTGCTCTGCATGCATTATTTGGTGTTTTACGTTGTACACGGAGGATATTTTTGCAGAATTCTGCATGCAGAGTCTCAATTTGGTGTTTGTCCCATTTTGTGAATTCTTGGTTGGTGAGCGGACCCCAGACCTCACAACCATAAAGGGCAATGGGTTCTATAACTGACTGAAGTATTTTTAGACAGATCCTAATTGGTAGGTCAAATGTTATGTTCCTTTTGATGTTATAGAAGGCCCTTCTTGCCTTGTCTCTCAGATCGTTCACAGCTTTGTGGAAGTTACCTGTGGCGCTGATGTTTAGGCCGAGGTATGTTTAGCTTTTCTGTGTGCTCCAGGGCAACGGTGTCTAGATGGAGTTTGTATATTTTTTTTGGAACACCATTATTTGTGTCTTACTGAGATTTACTGACAGGGCCCAGGTCTGACAGGGCCCAGGTCTGACAGGGACAGGGCCCAGGTCTGACAGGGCCCAGGTATGACAGGGCCCAGGTCTGACAGGGCCCAGGTCTGACAGGGCCCAGGTCTGACAGGGACAGGGCCCAGGTCTGACAGGGCCCAGCTATGACAGGGCCCAGGTCTGACAGGGCCCAGGTCTGTCAGGGCCCAGGTCTGTCCTGGGCCCAGGTCTGACAGGGCCCAGGTCTGTCAGGGCCCAGGTCTGACAGGGCCCAGGTCTGACAGGGCCCAGGTCTGACAGGGCCCAGGTCTGACAGGGCCCAGGTCTGACAGGGCCCAGGTCTGACAGGGCCCAGGTCTGACAGGGCCCAGGTCTGACAGGGCCCAGGTCTGACAGGGCCCAGGTCTGACAGGGCCCAGGTCTGACAGGGCCCAGGTCTGTCAGGGCCCAGGTCTGACAGGGCCCAGGTCTGACAGGGCCCAGGTCTGACAGGGCCCAGGTCTGACAGGGCCCAGGTCTGACAGGGCCCAGGTCTGACAGGGCCCAGGTCTGACAGGGCCCAGGTCTGACAGGGCCCAGGTCTGACAGGGCCCAGGTCTGACAGGGCCCAGGTCTGACAGGGCCCAGGTCTGACAGGGCCCAGGTCTGACAGGGCCCAGGTCTTTCCATCAATTTGTATCGCAGACCCTCATGTCAAATTGAGTCAAAAGCTTTTTTGAAGTCAACAAAGCATGAGAAGACTGCCTTTGTTTTGGTCCGTTCTGATAATTTGGTAAAAAGTCCTGTAGTTCATCAATCATCAACCATCAATGTAATTGGAGAATCCAGTGGGTTCTGGTCTTTAATAGTTGTTTCTAAGACTTGTAATTGATCATGTTTTTGCTGTTTGTTCTTTGTTTTCGAGACAACAATATTAGAGAAGTGGTTTATCCATACATCTCCATTTTGGATAGATAATTCTTCGTGTTGTTTGTTTAGTGTTTTCCAATTTTCCCAGAAGTGGTTAGATTCTATGGATTCTTCAATTACATTGAGCTGATTTCTGACGTGCTGTTCCTTCTTTTTCCGTAGTGTATTTCTGTATTGTTTTAGTGATTCACCATAGTGAAGGCGTAGACTCAGGTTTTCTGGGTCTCTCTGTTTTTGGTTGGACAGGTTTCTCCACTTCTTTATCAGGTTTTTGCATTCTTCATCAAACCATTTGTCACTTTTGTTAATTCTCTTAGGTTGTCTGCTTGACATGTTTAGATTTGATAGGAAAGCTGAGACGTCAAATATACTGTTTAGGTTTTCTACTGCCAAGTTTACACCTTCACTATTACAGTGAAATGTTTTGTCCAGGAAGTTGTCTAAAAGGGAGGGAATTTGTTGTTGCCTAATTGTTTTTTTGGTAGGTTTCCACACTACTTTCCTTCCATCTATAGCACATGTGTCAAACTCAAGGCCCGCGGGCCAGATGTGGCCCGCCAGGTCATTTTATGTGGCCCGCGAGAGCTTAAAAGTTTTGAGTGTCTAAAAATAAATACCAAAAAATAAATTAAGAGCGTGCTTTGACCAAAAACTACATTCCCACAATGCCTTTCGACTACGCTAGCCACGGCAGTGTCCATGCCAACGAGTGGAATTGAGATATAAATAATGATCCCAAAATGTCCAGAAAGAGAAAAGTTGATGCAGACGGAAGACTGTTTCAAGAAAGATGGGAAGGCGAATACTTGTTTGCGCTTCAAGGAGAAAGACCGGTATGTCTTTTGTGTTACGAGGCGGTGTCGGTTGTCAAAGAGTACAATCTGCGTCGACATTTTGACACCAAACACGGAGCTAAGTACGCTAAAGCTAGCCTTCAAGAAAAGCAACAAATTGCCCAAGAATTAAAAGGCAAACTGCGGTCGCAGCAGAGTTTGTTCATGAAATCCACAGCCAAAAACGAGGCCGCGGTGAAAGCTAGCTTCATTGTGGCTGAAGAAATCGCCCACGCTTCCAAGTCTTTTTCAGAGGGAGAGTTTTTGAAGCAGTGCATGCTGAAGGTCTGTGAGCAGGTGTGTCCCGACCAGTTACAGACTTTTAAAAATGTCAGTTTATCAAGAAACACCATCGTCGACCGAGTGAAGGAACTAGCAGAAAATCTTACAACACAGCTGGCCGAGGAGACACGCAGCTACACAGCTTTTTCATTAGCTGTTGATGAAAGCACAGATAACACGGACACAGCGCAGTTATCAATTTTTATTAGAGGCGTAAAGTCGGACCTCTCTATCACTGAGGAGCTGTTGGATGTGGCTGCAATGCATGGGACCACGACGGGACAGAACATTTTTGATGCGGTAGAGAAGTCCGTAAGTAAAAATGCATTGCAGTGGGAAAACTTGGTAGGATTAACTACAGACGGTGCACCGGCAATGTGTGGAGGAAAAGTGGGCTTGGTTGGACTAATGAAGGGGAAAATGCAAAAAATGAACTGTCACACGCCTTTGATAACGTATCATTGCATTATCCATCAAGAAGCTTTGTGTGGGAAGGTGCTGGGGATGGAGGACATTGTGACCACAGTCATGAAAACAGTGAACTTCATTCGGGCGCGTGGCCTGAATCACCGTCAGTTCCAGCAGTTTTTGCTGGAGATGGGCTCGGAACACGGGGATGTGCTGTACCATACAGAAGTGCGGTGGCTGAGTAGGAGCAAAGTCCTCAAGCGATTTTTCGAGCTCAGGAATGCTCAGGAAAGCCTCCATGCTGTTCTACGCATTGCCTCAGCACAGGACCTAAAACCAGACATTGACACACTGGTAACGGGAAAACGGTGTCAGACATCTGGTCAGAAAACACACAGGCAAGCATTTTTTTTTAAACTTAATTAAAATATAATAAAATGTAATTCAACCAAGAAGAAGAACAGTTAAACTGTGTGCAATTTAATGATTGTGCTTGCATTTTGTTTTGTGTTTATCATTTTCAGAACATGATCAATCGATAGTAGAGAGAGAATCCACTTGGTGTGTTCAAGGACAGGCAGCATCTCCTCATCAAAGACTAACCGAAAAACTTGACCAATATAGTTGTGAACTGAGTCAACCTTTATTTTGGTATTTTTAGTTGATTACATATTATTTATGTGTAGCTGCTGTAGTAATTATTTAATGTTTGCAGGTTTATGTGTGTATGCAGACAAATTGTTGTCATCAAACCATCAGTTGGGTGCACGGCTGTGTGCAGCCTTTTTTTGTAAAATGCTACATGTGTCATACATGTTCTTTGCAGCTAAGTTTTATGTTATTTTTCTTTATTCACTTGGACAGTTTGATCCTTCATTAATGGAGTTATGTGGGTTTTCATAAGCTGACAAAATTTAAAAGGATTTATGTTAGAGCTACAAGCAAACATATATTTTCTATGCAACTGTAATTGTCACTTGAATAAGTTATAATAAATAATGAGTTATTTAACATTAAGGAGGAGTTACATTTATTTTACATTACATTCGATTACATTTATAAGTTACATCTGGCCCTTTGAGGACAGCCATTATGCTGATGTGGCCCTCGGTGAAAATGAGTTTGACACCCCTGATCTATAGCATTTCTTAATATTATTCAGTTCCTTTGGCTTTGATGCATCATGATTGAGTGTTTCTCTGTTCAGGTAGACTGTGATCTGATAGGGGTGTCAGTGGGCTGACTGTGAACACTCTGAGAGACTCTGGGTTGAGGTCAGTGATAAAGTAGTCTACAATACTGACGTTCAAGAGATGAGCTGTATGTATACCTACCATAGGAGTTACCCCGAAGCCTACTATTGACTTTGTACAGACCCAGCGAGCGTAGGAGTTGTGACCCATTTTTGTTGGTTGTTTTTGTCTTGGGGGGCATATTTGGGAGGGAATACTGTCACCCAATGTATTTGATGGAGTCTGGGTTCCTGCTCTTTTCCTGCTCAGACCTTGTATTTTCCAGGATTTGATAGTGAAAGAGTGTCAGTCGAGTGTTGTTTTCCATTACAGTAGGTGTGAGCAGCGCATGGTGAGCATCTGATATACATAAATATTAGGTTGCAGGTTGGGGCTTAGGGGAGGGAGGGGGGGGGGGGGGGTGCATTAGTGATGGTTGGGCCTGTTGCTCTGCTCACAGCCTGGGCATATGTTCAGCTGTCACTCTCTCTCCATCCCCCACTCTCTCTCTCTCACTTTTGTTCTCCCTCCCTCCCTCCCTCCCTCCCTCCCTATCTCCCTCTCCCTCTCCCTCTCTCTCTCTCTCTCTCTCTCTCTCTCTCTCTCTCTCATATCCCTAGGCAGATTTGGCACTGCCTCACACTGCTAAATCTCCAGTCTGTTTTTATTCTCATCATAGATGTCATTGCTGATATATATATACTGTGGTGTAGATCATTATGTATGGGTGCATCCCAAAAGGCATCCTATTCCTTATGTAGTGCACTACGTTTGGCCAAGGCCCATAGGGATCTGTACAAAAGTAGTGCACTTCATAGGGAATAGGGATTCATTTGCACTGTCCCCCCCCAACATCATGCACTGAATCTTATTCACATTATGTTAGAAAACATTGACTTGGCCTATGGGGCTATCTCTACTGTCAGACACCACAATGAGAGTCTCTTCTCTACAGGATATCTCTACTGTCAGACACCACAATGAGAGTCTCTTCTCTACAGGATATCTCTACTGTCAGACACCACAATGAGAGTCTCTTCTCTACAGGATATCTCTACTGTCAGACACCACAATGAGAGTCTCTTCTCTACAGGATATCTCTACTGTCAGACACCACAATGAGAGTCTCTTCTCTACAGGATATCTCTACTGTCAGACACCACAATGAGAGTCTCTTCTCTACAGGATATCTCTACTGTCAGACACCACTATGAGAGTCTCTTCTCTACAGGATATCTCTACTGTCAGACACCACAATGAGAGTCTCTTCTCTACAGGATATCTCTACTGTCAGACACCACTATGAGAGTGTCTTCTCTACAGGATATCTCTACTGTCAGACACCACTATGAGAGTGTCTTCTCTACAGGATATCTCTACTGTCAGACACCACAATGAGAGTCTCTTCTCTACAGGATATCTCTACTGTCAGACACCACAATGAGAGTCTCTTCTCTACAGGATATCTCTACTGTTAGACACCACAATGAGAGTCTCTTCTCTACAGGATATCTCTACTGTCAGACACCACAATGAGAGTCTCTTCTCTACAGGATATCTCTACTGTCAGACACCACAATGAGAGTCTCTTCTCTACAGGATATCTCTACTGTCAGACACCACAATGAGAGTCTCTTCTCTACAGGATATCTCTACTGTCAGACACCACAATGAGAGTCTCTTCTCTACAGGATATCTCTACTGTCAGACACCACAATGAGAGTCTCTTCTCTACAGGATATCTCTACTGTCAGACACCACAATGAGAGTCTCTTCTCTACAGGATATCTCTACTGTCAGACACCACAATGAGAGTCTCTTCTCTACAGGATATCTCTACTCAGACACCACTATGAGAGTGTCTTCTCTACAGGATATCTCTACTGTCAGACACCACTATGAGAGTGTCTTCTCTACAGGATATCTCTACTGTCAGACACCACAATGAGAGTCTCTTCTCTACAGGATATCTCTACTGTCAGACACCACAATGAGAGTCTCTTCTCTACAGGATATCTCTACTGTCAGACACCACAATGAGAGTCTCTTCTCTACAGGATATCTCTACTGTCAGACACCACAATGAGAGTCTCTTCTCTACAGGATATCTCTACTCAGACACCACTATGAGAGTGTCTTCTCTACAGGATATCTCTACTGTCAGACACCACAATGAGAGTCTCTTCTCTACAGGATATCTCTACTGTCAGACACCACAATGAGAGTCTCTTCTCTACAGGATATCTCTACTGTCAGACACCACAATGAGAGTCTCTTCTCTACAGGATATCTCTACTGTCAGACACCACAATGAGAGTCTCTTCTCTACAGGATATCTCTACTCAGACACCACTATGAGAGTGTCTTCTCTACAGGATATCTCTACTGTCAGACACCACAATGAGAGTCTCTTCTCTACAGGATATCTCTACTGTCAGACACCACAATGAGAGTCTCTTCTCTACAGGATATCTCTACTGTCAGACACCACAATGAGAGTCTCTTCTCTACAGGATATCTCTACTGTCAGACACCACAATGAGAGTCTCTTCTCTACAGGATATCTCTACTGTCAGACACCACCATGAGAGTCTCTTTTCATGCCCAAAGACACATTATAATGATTGACTTGGCCTCACAGGCTTCGGTAACGTGTTAAGTAGAGTCTTGTCTTTTCCCCAAAGGCACATAATAACCACCGGCAGGTCAATAGACCCTCTTATAAAATACGTACAGAGATTGTGTCTCAATCAGAATAGCCTGTATGAATAAATGGTTTGTCATCTCTAAAAGGGACAAAATAACAACATTACAGTCATTCAGAGACACAATCCATTGATCGATACTGCCAGGAGAGTCTAGGGAGAATCAGGGATGGAATTATCAATACAGTTGGGAAGATAAAGTGCTACGGTAAGTGTTTCAGACCCCTCGACTTCTTCCACCTTTTGTAAAGTTACAGCCTTATTGTAAAAATTGATTTTTTAAAAAGTATATAATTCCTGATCCATCTACACACAATACCCCATAATGACAAAGTGAAAACAGGTTTTTAGAAATTCTTGCAGATTTATTACATATAAAAAAAATGGAAATATAACATTCACATAAGTATTCATACCCTTTACTCAGTACTTTGTTGAAGCACCTTTTGGCAGCGATTACAGCCTCGAGTCTTCTTGGGTATGACGCTACAAGCTTGGCACATCTGTATTTGGGGAGTTTCCCCCATTCCTCTCTGCAGATCCTCTCAAGCTCTGTCCGGTTGGATGGGGATCGTTGCTGCACAGCTATTTTTGGGTCTCTCCAGAGATGTTCGATCGGGTTCAAGTCTGAGCTCTGGCTGGGCCACTCAAGGTCATTCAGAGACTTGTCCTGAAACCACTCCTGCATTGTCTTGGCTGTGCGCTTAGGGTCGTTGTCCTGTTGGAAGGTGAACCTTCGCCCCAGTCTGAGGTCCTGAGCGCTCTGGAGCAGGTTTTCATCAAGGATCTCTCTGTACTTTGCTCTGTTCATTTTTCCCTCAATCCTGACTAGTCTCCCAGTCCCTGCTGCAGAAAAACATCCCCACAGCATGATGCTGCTACCACCATGCTTCACCGTAGGGATAGTTCCAGGTTTCCTCCAGACGTGACGCTTGGCATTCAGGCCAAAGAGTTCATTCTTGGATTTATCAGACCAGAGAATCTTGTTTCTCATGGTCAGAGAGTCCTTTAGGTGCCTTTGACAAACTCCAAGCGGGCTGTCATGTGCATTTTACTGAGGAGTGGCTTCCATCTGGCCACTCTACCACAAAGGCCTGATTGGTGGAGTGCTGCAGAGATCGTTGTCCTTATGGAAAGTTCTCCCATCTCCACAGAGAAGCTCTGTCAGAATGACCATCAGGTTCTTGGTCACCTCTCTGACCAAGGCCCTTCTCCCCCGATTGCTCAGTTTGGTCGGGGTATTGTGTCATTATGGGGTATTGTGTCATTATGGGGTATTGAGTCATTATGGGGTATTGAGTTGTTATGGGGTATTGAGTTGTTATGGGGTATTGTGTCATTATGGGGTATTGTGTCATTATGGGGTATTGAGTCATTATGGGGTATTGAGTCATTATGGGGTATTGAGTCATTATGGGGTAGATACCCAGTATCCTATGACAGTGATTACCGTATCGCTGCAGAATGCTGTGGTAGCCATGCTGGTTAAGTGTGCCTTGAATTATATATAAATCCCAGACAGTGTCACCAGCAAAGCACCCCAACACCATCACACCTCCTCCTCCATGCTTCACAGTGGGAACCACACATGTGGAGATGGTACGTTCACCTATTCTGCATCTCACAAAGACACGGCGGTTGGAACCAAAAATCTCAAATTTGGACTCATCAGACCAAAGGACAGATTTCCACCGGTCTAATGTCAATTGCTCGTGTTTCTTGGCCCAAGCAAGTCTCTTCTTCTTGTTGGTGTCCTTTAGTAGTGGATTCTTTGCAGTATTTTGACCATGAATGCCTGATTCACACAGTCTCCTCTGAACAGTTGATGTTGGGATGTGTCTGTAATTTGAACTCTGTGAAACATATAATTGGGATGAAATTTCTGAGGCTGGTAACTCTAAGGAACTTATCCTCTGCAGCAGAGGTAACTCTGGGTCTTCCTTTCCTGTGGCGGTCCTCATGAGAGCCAGTTTCATAAAAGCTCTTGATGGTTTTTGCGACTGCACTTGAAGACACTTTAAAAGTTCTTGCCATTTTCCAGATTGACTGACCTTCATGTCTTAAAGCAATGATGGACTGTAGTTTCTCTTTGCTTATTTGTTCTGTTCTTGCCATATTATGGACTTGGTCTTTAACCAAATAGGGCTATCTTCTGTATACCAACCCTACCCTGTCACAATACAACTGATTGGCTCAAACGCATTAAGAAGGAAAGAAATTTAACAAATTAACTTTTTAAGAAGGCACACCTGTTAATTGAAATGCATTCCAGGTGACTACCTCATGAAGCTGGTTGAGAGAATGCCAAGAGTGTGTGTTACGTTCCCCAGTTTCTGTGTTGTGGTTTTGTATTTCAGGACGGCTTCATGAAATTCCCCCAAGCAGCTGATTGGTAGGCCCCATTTGATGATTGGAGCTGACCCCGCCCTCTCGTCAGAAACAGCTGTCTTCAATTACCAAATCCTTCTCCAGCTGTATAAGCTTGGTCTTGGTTGTGGCTGAGAGACAGGTTTTGTTAAGTATTTTTGTAGCTGCTGATTTGAGATACAGTATGTGTGTGCCAATAGAACAGTGTTTTTGATTCTTGAAATTGTTTAATTACGTTTGGACTATTCTGTTTCATTTGTTCCCAGGGGGGAAGGGGAATGCACCTTGGGAGTGTTTAGGCAAGAGGCCCGCGGGCATACATATACCCGTAGTATATACTCTGTCTATGCACACTAGGTAAGACCTGGGCGGACCACCCCCTGTATTTTGGTTAGTGCACCAGGTGGTGCTAAGTTAGATAAGTAGTGGGTAGGCAGGTAAGGTAGGAGAGTGGGCTTTGATATTTACTTTCTTTGCTCTGGTTCCGTTCAGCCCCTTTTCCCAGAATTTACCGCGTGAAGGAAGCAATAAATTCCCTGTAAACAGTAAATTCTCTGTCTTTGTCATCCTTACACGCACCTACAGCCCCATACCTCTTTCACTTCACGGGGAGTTGAGTTGTAGCAGGGTGTTGCGTTTCCTCTTCCGAGAGGCGTACTTAACAGTGTGCAAAGCTGTCATCAAGGCAAAGGGTGGCGACAAAATAGAAAATATCTTTTGATTTGTTTAACACTTTTTTTGGTTACTACATGATTCCATATGAGTTATTTCATAGTTTTTATGTCTGTACTATTATTCTACAATGTAGAAAATAGTAAAAATAAAGAAAAACCCTTGAATGAGTAGGTGTGTCCAAACTTTTGATTGGTAGTTTACATGTGATGCCTTATGGCTCTCCTTGGTTCGATAGGACACCCTTGTTCCAACCCTGTCTCATATCAGTTATCTTATAATAGTAGATCTGCGACTGTACTTACAGGTGATCCTGACGTAGTCTTTATATCAGAGTAATACTTACAGGTGATCCTGACGTAGTCTTTATATCAGAGTAATACTTACAGGAGATCCTGACGTAGTCTTTATATCAGAGTAATACTTACAGGTGATCCTGACGTAGTCTTTATATCAGAGTAATACTTACAGGTGATCCTGACGTAGTCTTTATATCAGAGTAATACTTACAGGTGATCCTGACGTAGTCTTTATATCAGAGTAATACTTACAGGTGATCCTGACGTAGTCTTTATATCAGAGTAATACTTACAGGCGATCCTGACGTAGTCTTTATATCAGAGTAATACTTACAGGTGATCCTGACGTAGTCTTTATATCAGAGTAATACTTACAGGTGATCCTGACGTAGTCTTTATATCAGAGTAATACTTACAGGTGATCCTGACGTAGTCTTTATATCAGAGTAATACTTACAGGCGATCCTGACGTATGCCTTTTGGCTCTTCTGGGTTCCCGTAGTGCTCCAGGCAACACACTGGCACCAATAGTCATCCAGACCAAAGATCTTCTCAACCTGCTGTCTGGAGATATCTATCTTCACCTGCATGATGGGCAGACCTGCAACACAGACCATAGAGACTACAGTTAGGACTGTCTAGACCTGCAACACAGACCATAGAGACTACAGTTAGGACCTGCAACACATACCATAGAGACTACAGTTAGGACCTGCAACACAGACCATAGAGACTACAGTTAGGACCTGCAACACAGACCATAGAGACTACAGTTAGGACCTGCAACACAGACCATAGAGACTACAGTTAGGACCTGCAACACAGACCATAGAGACTACAGTTAGGACCTGCAACACAGACCATAGAGACTACAGTTAGGACCTGCAACACAGACCATAGAGACTACAGTTAGGACTGTCTAGAGGTAGGATACATAGACCAGTCAGACCTGCAACACAGACCATAGAGACTACAGTTAGGACCTGCAACACAGACCATAGAGACTACAGTTAGGACTGTCTAGAGGTAGGATATATAGACCAGTCAGACCTGCAACACAGACCATAGAGACTACAGTTAGGACTGTCTAGAGGTAGGATACATAGACCAGTCAGACCTGCAACACAGACCATAGAGACTACAGTTAGGCCTGTCTAGCGGTATAATATATAGACCAGTCAGACCTGCAACACACACCATAGAGACTACAGTTAGGCCTGTCTAGAGGTAGGATATATAGACCAGTCAGACCTGCAACACAGACCATAGAGACTACAGTTAGGCCTGTCTAGAGGTAGGATATATAGACCAGTCAGACCTGCAACACAGACCATAGAGACTACAGTTAGGCCTGTCTAGAGGTAGGATATATAGACCAGTCAGACCTGCAACACAGACCATAGAGACTACAGTTAGGACTGTCTAGAGGTAGAATATATAGACCAGTCAGACCTGCAACACAGACCATAGAGACTACAGTTAGGCCTGTCTAGAGGTAGGATATATAGACCAGTCAGACCTGCAACACAGACCATAGAGACTACAGTTAGGACCTGCAACACAGACCATAGAGACTACAGTTAGGACTGTCTAGAGGTTGGATACAGAATAGAATCAGGAGACAGGACACTGACCATAGGAAGGATACAGAATAGAGTCAGGAGACAGGACACTGACCATAGGAAGGATACAGAATAGAGTCAGGAGACAGGACACTGATCATAGGAAGGATACAGAATAGAGTCAGGAGACAGGACACTGACCATAGGAAGGATACAGAATAGAGTCAGGAGACAGGACACTGATCATAGGAAGGATACAGAATAGAGTCAGGAGACAGGACACTGACCATAGGAAGGATACAGAATAGAGTCAGGAGACAGGACACTGACCATAGGAAGGATACAGAATAGAGTCAGGAGACAGGACACTGACCATAGGAAGGATACAGAATAGAGTCAGGAGACAGGACACTGATCATAGGAAGGATACAGAATAGAGTCAGGAGACAGGACACTGATCATAGGAAGGATACAGAATAGAGTCAGGAGACAGGACACTGACCATAGGAAGGATACAGAATAGAGTCAGGAGACAGGACACTGATCATAGGAAGGATACAGAATAGAGTCAGGAGACAGGACACTGACCATAGGAAGGATACAGAATAGAGTCAGGAGACAGGACTGACCATAGGAAGGATACAGAATAGAGTCAGGAGACAGGACACTGACCATAGGAAGGATACAGAATAGAGTCAGGAGACAGGACACTGACCATAGGAAGGATACAGAATAGAGTCAGGAGACAGGACACTGACCATAGGAAGGATACAGAATAGAGTCAGGAGACAGGACACTGACCATAGGAAGGATACAGAATAGAGTCAGGAGACAGGACACTGACCATAGGAAGGATACAGAATAGAGTCAGGAGACAGGACACTGACCATAGGAAGGATACAGAATAGAGTCAGGAGACAGGACACTGACCATAGGAAGGATACAGAATAGAGTCAGGAGACAGGACACTGACCATAGGAAGGATACAGAATAGAGTCAGGAGACAGGACTGACCATAGGAAGGATACAGAATAGAGTCAGGAGACAGGACACTGACCATAGGAAGGATACAGAATAGAGTCAGGAGACAGGACACTGATCATAGGAAGGATACAGAATAGAGTCAGGAGACAGGACACTGACCATAGGAAGGATACAGAATAGAGTCAGGAGACAGTTAGGAAACAGAGAAGAGGTCTAGTTTGAGATTAAGATTGACTTCAGTTTCAGTCTAGGGTTAGGAAACAGTTCAGAGTCAGGACACCGCCAGGGGTCAGAGTAACAGTTCAGAGTCAGGACACCGCCAGGGGTCAGAGTAACAGTTCAGAGTCAGGACACCGCCAGGGGTCAGAGTAACAGTTCAGAGTCAGGACACCGCCAGGGGTCAGAGTAACAGTTCAGAGTCAGGACACCGCCAGGGGTCAGAGTAACAGTTCAGAGTCAGGACACCGCCAGGGGTCAGAGTAACAGTTCAGAGTCAGGACACCGCCAGGGGTCAGAGTAACAGTTCAGAGTCAGGACACCGCCAGGGGTCAGAGTAACAGTTCAGAGTCAGGACACCGCCAGGGGTCAGAGTAACAGTTCAGAGTCAGGACACCGCCAGGGGTCAGAGTAAAGGAGTTGAGTTTGTGTTTAGTCTGGGGTCATGACATACAGTAGATCAGACAGAAGCAGTGGATACAGAAGTCAGGACCCAAAAGAAGTCTAGAACTACCAAAGGTAACTATATCTAGAGCCAGAACTGAGGTCTATATAGAGTCCATCTAGAGCCAGAACTGAGGACTATATAGAGTCCATCTAGATTCAGAACTGAGGTCTATATAGAGTCCATCTAGAGTCAGAACTGAGGACTATATAGAGTCCATCTAGAGTCAGAACTGAGGTCTATATGGAGTCCATCTAGAGCCAGAACTGAGGTCTATATAGAGTCCATCTAGAGTCAGAACTGAGGTCTATATAGAGTCCATCTAGAGTCAGAACTGAGGTCTATATAGAGTCCATCTAGAGCCAGAACTGAGGTCTATATAGAGTCCATCTAGAGTCAGAACTGAGGTCTATATAGAGTCCATCTAGAGTCAGAACTGAGGTCTATATAGAGTCCATCTAGAGCCAGAACTGAGGTCTATATAGAGTCCATCTAGAGCCAGAACTGAGGTCTATATAGAGTCCATCTAGAGCCAGAACTGAGGTCTATATAGAGTCCATCTAGAGCCAGAACTGAGGTCTATATAGAGTCCATCTAGAGCCAGAACTGAGGTCTATATAGAGTCCATCTAGAGCCAGAACTGAGGTCTATATAGAGTCCATCTAGAGTCAGAACTGAGGTCTATATAGAGTCCATCTAGAACCAGAACTGAGGTCTATATAGAGTCCATCTAGAGCCAGAACTGAGGTCTATATAGAGTCCATCTAGAGCCAGAACTGAGGTCTATATAGAGTACATCTAGAGCCAGAACTGAGGTCTATATAGCGTCCATCTAGAGCCAGAACTGAGGTCTATATAGAGTCCATCTAGAGCCAGAACTGAGGTCTATATAGCGTCCATCTAGAGCCAGAACTGAGGTCTATATAGAGTCCATCTAGAGCCAGAACTGAGGTCTATATAGAGTCCAT
>NC_092089.1:91781835-91791835 GCF_045679555.1 Salvelinus alpinus
TTGCTATTGTTCTCAACAACATGGCTGCCCTGTATTTTAGCAGGCGCTATCGATAAAGATTAGTGGCAAACAATTGTGATGAACTACTTTACTTTCTGCACACGGTGAACTGGAGTGACTTTACACAACGGGCCAAACAAGTGTTTTATCCCATGTATACGGGCTACATTTTCAGATATTATACATTTGTACTTTTGTCAGAAAGATGTTTTTACTGCAAGTTAAAGGGTACTGTTAGCTAGCTAGTGAACGTTAGCCTGTTAGCTCGCTAGCTAACGTTACGTGTATGATCTGTGTACATTAAACCTAGTTAGTTAGCTTTAGCTACCTGCAGATTCATACTACATCATTCCATGCATGGTGGCTAGCTATGACACTTGTATTTGTACTGTAGCTATGCATTGGGATGATGGTTTATTGTTTAGCTAGCTACATGTCTAAACAAGAGACTCCACTTCACCAGATGATTACCTGACCCATCAAGTTAGCCAGGTGTGTCTGAGGGTGATTACGGCCATCTATTGTATTTCATGAACATGTGAACATGTCTAGAGAATATTGACCCATCCACTTAGCTAGATGTGGCTGGGGGTGATTACCACTTAGCTACATGAGGCTAGTAGTTATAGCATTTCTTTCACATGACCCATCAATTTAGACCAGTGTGTCTGGGTCAGTGTCATCTAATAATTATAAAATATTTATACAATATTTTTATCTGGACACATTCTATTTTTTATATTGCTACTATTGGGGCGGCAGGTAGCCTAGTGGTTAAAGCGTTGGACCAGTAACCGAAAGGTTGCCAGATTGAATCGCTGAGCTGTCAAGGTAAAAATCTGTCGTTCTGCCCCTGAACAAGGCAGTTAACCCACTGTTCCCCGGTAGGCCGTCATTGTAAGTAAGAATTTGTTCTTATCTGACTTGCCTTAAATAAAGAAAAAACTATGCAAATATGCAAGTAACCGTTTCACCATTTCACCATTTCACCATTTCACCATTTCACCATTTCACTGTACCGTTTACACCGTCTGTATCCTGTTCACGTGACAAATAAACGTTGTACTGTGAAGAACAACATGACCTGCAACAAAGTCAGATTAAGAAACAGGCCAAGGACTAGATAGTGTATTTTTACTACTACTTTTTGCTACTATTTTCACCACTTTTAGTCTTGAAATCTTTGGTTGTTTACTACACTACCTTACTCACTCTGTTTAGCACATGGCCTCACATGTGAATCCTTAAAGAGTTGGGTGGGGCTAAGGCTTAAGAGGGTGTGAACGATCCTGAATGGGTGTAGACAAAGAAGAGCTCTCCAGTAGGTGTACCAAAACATTCAAGGGCCATTTTACCAAAAGTGAGGTTACAAGTTTGTTAACTTTGAAACCATAATTACTTTCTCATTGTTCCTTAACTGTAGTGTACAATATATCATTTTCTAGCCCCTTGGTCTCTACCTTTAGCTAATGTAAAAACACACAATTTCAAATGTTACATAAGACTGAATTTAAGTGGTGGGTCACAGTCTATTCTGTTCAAATATTTAGTTGTTTTGCTGCTACAGTTCATAATGGAAACACATTTTCCAGGTCTGAACGCTCAGAGAGCAAAACGCTCTGACATCTACGAACGGACAATCTGACAACGCTCTGGTCTTAAGAACGCCCAGAGTGCACTCTGGCGCTCCAGATTGACCCGAAATCAGATGATGTCTAGCTAGTAATGTGTCGTGCTAGCAAAGGGTTGCATAGCAACATCAGTATACTAAAATGAACTAATAGTTTAATAGTATGCAGTGTACTGTACGTTAGTATGGGTATTTGAACACAGCTTTATGTAGTTTTTGTGAATCGTTCCTTAAAAAGTTCCAAGGGCAGTAGTGACATTAAGTTATAGACGACGGTGCCTTATAGAGATGGCACCATGGTGATCGAAGCGTTTAAAAATCCTCTTTTGCACCTATCTTCCAGAGACTGACCTAATCGTACAATACCTCCAACACTTATACAACACTGACTCCATCACCTCATACTGTTATCCCTGATATCAACACTCTCTCTGCTGTGCTTTAGTCCATTCCTAGTCTTTAATTAGTCAAATGGCACTCGGTTGAATTAATGAAAACCCACAGTAACACAGCAGCAGCAGCAGCAGTGTGTTAAGATAATTGCTCCTGAATCAAATGAACACTTTTTAATTAACCTGTTAATTGAAACAGTCACGTCTGGATTGAAAGGGCATGTGTTAAGATAAAAAGATAAGGTGTAAAAACAAAACTTGATAAATTGAAGACGATAACACGATTTGCCATCTATAACCATTTAGCAGCTTCTTTATTGGCTTGGAAATTAAACATTAGAAAGTGTTATGGTGTGAGAATCTGAATCAAACTTGGAGATTAGAATACTGGCCTGTTTCATCTTTATGTTGATTATAATACTGGCCTGTTTCATCTTTATGTTGATTATAATACTGGCCTGTTTCATCTTTATGTTGATTAGAATACTGGCCTGTTTCATCTTTATGTTGATTAGAATACTGGCCTGTTTCATCTTTATGTTGATTAGAATACTGGCCTGTTTCATCTTTATGTTGATTAAAATACTGGCCTGTTTCATCTTTATGTTGATTAGAATACTGGCCTTTTTCATCTTTATGTTGATTAGAATACTGGCCTGTTTCATCTTTATGTTGATTATAATACTGGCCTGTTTCATCTTTATGTTGATTATAATACTGGCCTGTTTCATCTTTATGTTGATTATAATACTGGCCTGTTTCATCTTTATGTTGATTATAATACTGGCCTGTTTCATCTTTATGTTGATTATAATACTGGCCTGTTTCATCTTTATGTTGATTATAATACTGGCCTGTTTCATCTTTATGTTGATTAGAATACTGGCCTGTTTCATCTTTATGTTGATTATAATACTGGCCTGTTTCATCTTTATGTTGATTATAATACTGGCCTGTTTCATCTTTATGTTGATTATAATACTGGCCTGTTTCATCTTTATGTTGATTAGAATACTGGCCTGTTTCATCTTTATGTTGATTATAATACTGGCCTGTTTCATCTTTATGTTGATTAGAATACTGGCCTGTTTCATCTTTATGTTGATTATAATACTGGCCTGTTTCATCTTTATGTTGATTAAAATACTGGCCTGTTTCATCTTTATGTTGATTAGAATACTGGCCTTTTTCATCTTTATGTTGATTAAAATACTGGCCTGTTTCATCTTTATGTTGATTATAATACTGGCCTGTTTCATCTTTATGTTGATTAGAATACTGGCCTGTTTCATCTTTATGTTGATTAGAATACTGGCCTGTTTCATCTTTATGTTGATTAGAATACCGGCCTGTTTCATCTTTATGTTGATTAGAATACTGGCCTATTTCATCTTTATGTTGATTAAAATACTGGCCTGTTTCATCTTTATGTTGATTAGAATACTGGCCTGTTTCATCTTTATGTTGATTAGAATACTGGCCTGTTTCATCTTTATGTTGATTAGAATACTGGCCTGTTTCATCTTTATGTTGATTAGAATACTGGCCTGTTTCATCTTTATGTTGATTAAAATACTGGCCTGTTTCATCTTTATGTTGATTAGAATACTGGCCTGTTTCATCTTTATGTTGATTAGAATACTGGCCTGTTTCATCTCTTATGTTGATTAGAATACTGGCCTGTTTCATCTTTATGTTGATTAGAATACTGGCCTGTTTCATCTTTATGTTGATTAGAACACTGGCCTGTTTCATCTTTATGTTGATTATAATACTGGCCTGTTTCATCTTTATGTTGATTAGAATACTGGCCTGTTTCATGATGTACTTCACTTTATGTTGATTAGAATACTGGCCTGTTTCATGATTTACTTCACTTTATGTTGATTAGAATACTGGCCTGTTTCATGATGTACTTCACTTTATGTTGATTAGAATACTGGCCTGTTTCATGATTTACTTCACTTTATGTTGATTAGAATACTGGCCTGTTTCATCTTTATGTTGATTAAAATACTGGCCTGTTTCATGATGTACTTCACTTTATGTTGATTAAAATACTGGCCTGTTTCATGATGTATTTCTCTTCAAGTTGATTAGAATACTGGCCTGTTTCATGATGTACTTCTCTTTATGTTGATTAGAATACTGGCCTGTGTCATGATGTACTTCTCTTTATGTTGATTAGAATACTGGCCTGTTTCATCTTTATGTTGATTAGAATACTGGCCTGTTTCATCTTTATGTTGATTAGAATACTGGCCTGTTTCATCTTTATGTTGATTAGAATACTGGCCTGTTTCATCTCTTATGTTGATTAGAATACTGGCCTGTTTCATCTTTATGTTGATTAGAACACTGGCCTGTTTCATCTTTATGTTGATTATAATACTGGCCTGTTTCATCTTTATGTTGATTATAATACTGGCCTGTTTCATCTTTATGTTGATTATAATACTGGCCTGTTTCATCTTTATGTTGATTATAATACTGGCCTGTTTCATCTTTATGTTGATTAGAATACTGGCCTGTTTCATCTTTATGTTGATTAGAATACTGGCCTGTTTCATCTTTATGTTGATTAGAATACTGGCCTGTTTCATCTTTATGTTGATTAGAATACTGGCCTGTTTCATCTTTATGTTGATTATAATACTGGCCTGTTTCATCTTTATGTTGATTAGAATACTGGCCTGTTTCATCTTTATGTTGATTAGAATACTGGCCTGTTTCATCTTTATGTTGATTAAAATACTGGCCTGTTTCATCTTTATGTTGATTAGAATACTGGCCTGTTTCATCTTTATGTTGATTAGAATACTGGCCTGTTTCATCTCTTATGTTGATTAGAATACTGGCCTGTTTCATCTTTATGTTGATTAGAACACTGGCCTGTTTCATCTTTATGTTGATTATAATACTGGCCTGTTTCATCTTTATGTTGATTAGAATACTGGCCTGTTTCATGATGTACTTCACTTTATGTTGATTAGAATACTGGCCTGTTTCATGATGTGCTTCTCTTTATGTTGATTATAATACTGGCCTGTTTCATCTTTATGTTGATTAGAATACTGGCCTGTTTCATGATTTACTTCACTTTATGTTGATTAGAATACTGGCCTGTTTCATGATGTGCTTCTCTTTATGTTGATTAGAATACTGGCCTGTTTCATCTTTATGTTGATTAGAATACTGGCCTGTTTCATCTTTATGTTGATTAGAATACTGGCCTGTTTCATCTTTATGTTGATTAAAATACTGGCCTGTTTCATGATGTACTTCACTTTATGTTGATTAAAATACTGGCCTGTTTCATGATGTATTTCTCTTCAAGTTGATTAGAATACTGGCCTGTTTCATGATGTACTTCTCTTTATGTTGATTAGAATACTGGCCTGTGTCATGATGTACTTCTCTTTATGTTGATTAGAATACTGGCCTGTTTCATCTTTATGTTGATTAGAATACTGGCCTGTTTCATCTTTATGTTGATTATAATACTGGCCTGTTTCATCTTTATGTTGATTATAATACTGGCCTGTTTCATCTTTATGTTGATTATAATACTGGCCTGTTTCATCTTTATGTTGATTAGAATACTGGCCTGTTTCATCTTTATGTTGATTAGAATACTGGCCTGTTTCATCTTTATGTTGATTATAATACTGGCCTGTTTCATCTTTATGTTGATTATAATACTGGCCTGTTTCATCTTTATGTTGATTATAATACTGGCCTGTTTCATCTTTATGTTGATTATAATACTGGCCTGTTTCATCTTTATGTTGATTAGAATACTGGCCTGTTTCATCTTTATGTTGATTAGAATACTGGCCTGTTTCATCTTTATGTTGATTAGAATACTGGCCTGTTTCATCTTTATGTTGATTAGAATACTGGCCTGTTTCATCTTTAGGTTGATTAGAATACTGGCCTGTTTCATCTTTATGTTGATTAGAAAACTGGCCTGTTTCATCTTTATGTTGATTAGAATACTGGCCTGTTTCATCTTTATGTTGATTAGAATACTGGCCTGTTTCATCTTTGTGTTGATTAGAATACTGGCCTGTTTCATCTCTTATGTTGATTAGAATACTGGCCTGTTTCATCTTTATGTTGATTAGAATACTGGCCTGTTTCATCTTTATGTTGATTAGAGTACTGGCCTGTTTCATCTTTATGTTGATTAAAATACTGGCCTGTTTCATCTTTATGTTGATTAGAATACTGGCCTGTTTCATCTTTGTGTTGATTAGAATACTGGCCTGTTTCATCTCTTATGTTGATTAGAATACTGGCCTGTTTCATCTTTATGTTGATTAGAATACTGGCCTGTTTCATCTTTGTGTTGATTAGAATACTGGCCTGTTTCATCTCTTATGTTGATTAGAATACTGGCCTGTTTCATCTTTATGTTGATTAGAATACTGGCCTGTTTCATCTTTATGTTGATTAGAATACTGGCCTGTTTCATCTTTATGTTGATTATAATACTGGCCTGTTTCATCTTTATGTTGATTAGAATACTGGCCTGTTTCATCTTTATGTTGATTAGAATACTGGCCTGTTTCATCTTTATGTTGATTAGAATACTGGCATGTTTCATCTTTATGTTGATTAAAATACTGGCCTGTTTCATCTTTATGTTGATTAGAATACTGGCCTGTTTCATCTTTATGTTGATTAGAATACTGGCCTGTTTCATCTTTATGTTGATTAGAATACTGGCCTGTTTCATGATGTACTTCTCTTCATGTTAATTAGAATACTGGCCTGTTTCATGATGTACTTCTCTTTATGTTGATTAGAATACTGGCCTGTTTCATGATGTACTTCTCTTTATGTTGATTAGAATACTGGCCTGTTTCATCTTTATGTTGATTAGAATACTGGCCTGTTTCATCTTTATGTTGATTAGAATACTGGCCTGTTTCATCTTTATGTTGATTAGAATACTGGCCTGTTTCATCTTTATGTTGATTAGAATACTGGCCTGTTTCATCTTTATGTTGATTATAATACTGGCCTGTTTCATCTTTATGTTGATTAGAATACTGGCCTGTTTCATCTTTATGTTGATTAGAATACCGGCCTGTTTCATCTTTATGTTGATTAAAATACTGGCCTGTTTCATCTTTATGTTGATTAAAATACTGGCCTGTTTCATCTTTATGTTGATTAGAATACCGGCCTGTTTCATCTTTATGTTGATTAAAATACTGGCCTGTTTCATCTTTATGTTGATTAAAATACTGGCCTGTTTCATCTTTATGTTGATTAGAATACTGGCCTTTTTCATCTTTATGTTGATTAGAATACTGGCCTGTTTCATCTTTATGTTGATTATAATACTGGCCTGTTTCATCTTTATGTTGATTATAATACTGGCCTGTTTCATCTTTATGTTGATTATAATACTGGCCTGTTTCATCTTTATGTTGATTATAATACTGGCCTGTTTCATCTTTATGTTGATTATAATACTGGCCTGTTTCATCTTTATGTTGATTATAATACTGGCCTGTTTCATCTTTATGTTGATTATAATACTGGCCTGTTTCATCTTTATGTTGATTATAATACTGGCCTGTTTCATCTTTATGTTGATTAGAATACTGGCCTGTTTCATCTTTATGTTGATTAGAATACTGGCCTGTTTCATCTTTATGTTGATTAGAATACTGGCCTGTTTCATCTTTATGTTGATTAGAATACTGGCCTGTTTCATCTTTATGTTGATTAGAATACTGGCATGTTTCATCTTTATGTTGATTAAAATACTGGCCTGTTTCATCTTTATGTTGATTAGAATACTGGCCTGTTTCATCTTTATGTTGATTAGAATACTGGCCTGTTTCATCTTTATGTTGATTATAATACTGGCCTGTATCATCTTTATGTTGATTATAATACTGGCCTGTTTCATGATGTACTTCTCTTCATGTTAATTAGAATACTGGCCTGTTTCATGATGTACTTCTCTTTATGTTGATTAGAATACTGGCCTGTTTCATGATGTACTTCTCTTTATGTTGATTAGAATACTGGCCTGTTTCATCTTTATGTTGATTAGAATACTGGCCTGTTTCATCTTTATGTTGATTAGAATACTGGCCTGTTTCATCTTTATGTTGATTATAATACTGGCCTGTTTCATCTTTATGTTGATTAGAATACTGGCCTGTTTCATCTTTATGTTGATTAGAATACCGGCCTGTTTCATCTTTATGTTGATTAGAATACTGGCCTGTTTCATCTTTATGTTGATTAGAATACTGGCCTGTTTCATCTTTATGTTGATTAAAATACTGGCCTGTTTCATCTTTATGTTGATTAGAATACTGGCCTTTTTCATCTTTATGTTGATTAGAATACTGGCCTGTTTCATCTTTATGTTGATTATAATACTGGCCTGTTTCATCTTTATGTTGATTATAATACTGGCCTGTTTCATCTTTATGTTGATTATAATACTGGCCTGTTTCATCTTTATGTTGATTATAATACTGGCCTGTTTCATCTTTATGTTGATTATAATACTGGCCTGTTTCATCTTTATGTTGATTATAATACTGGCCTGTTTCATCTTTATGTTGATTATAATACTGGCCTGTTTCATCTTTATGTTGATTATAATACTGGCCTGTTTCATCTTTATGTTGATTAGAATACTGGCCTGTTTCATCTTTATGTTGATTAGAATACTGGCCTGTTTCATCTTTATGTTGATTAAAATACTGGCCTGTTTCATCTTTATGTTGATTAGAATACTGGCCTTTTTCATCTTTATGTTGATTAGAATACTGGCCTGTTTCATCTTTATGTTGATTATAATACTGGCCTGTTTCATCTTTATGTTGATTATAATACTGGCCTGTTTCATCTTTATGTTGATTATAATACTGGCCTGTTTCATCTTTATGTTGATTATAATACTGGCCTGTTTCATCTTTATGTTGATTATAATACTGGCCTGTTTCATCTTTATGTTGATTATAATACTGGCCTGTTTCATCTTTATGTTGATTATAATACTGGCCTGTTTCATCTTTATGTTGATTATAATACTGGCCTGTTTCATCTTTATGTTGATTAGAATACTGGCCTGTTTCATCTTTATGTTGATTATAATACTGGCCTGTTTCATCTTTATGTTGATTAGAATACTGGCCTGTTTCATCTTTATGTTGATTAAAATACTGGCCTGTTTCATCTTTATGTTGATTAGAATACTGGCCTTTTTCATCTTTATGTTGATTAGAATACTGGCCTGTTTCATCTTTATGTTGATTATAATACTGGCCTGTTTCATCTTTATGTTGATTATAATACTGGCCTGTTTCATCTTTATGTTGATTATAATACTGGCCTGTTTCATCTTTATGTTGATTATAATACTGGCCTGTTTCATCTTTATGTTGATTATAATACTGGCCTGTTTCATCTTTATGTTGATTATAATACTGGCCTGTTTCATCTTTATGTTGATTAGAATACTGGCCTGTTTCATCTTTATGTTGATTAGAATACTGGCCTGTTTCATCTTTATGTTGATTATAATACTGGCCTGTTTCATCTTTATGTTGATTATAATACTGGCCTGTTTCATCTTTATGTTGATTATAATACTGGCCTGTTTCATCTTTATGTTGATTAGAATACTGGCCTGTTTCATCTTTATGTTGATTAGAATACTGGCCTGTTTCATCTTTATGTTGATTAGAATACTGGCCTGTTTCATCTTTATGTTGATTATAATACTGGCCTGTTTCATGATGTACTTCACTTTATGTTTATTAAAATACTGGCCTGTTTCATGATGTACTTCACTTTATGTTGATTAAAATAGTAGCCTGTTTCATGATGTACTTCACTTTATGTTGATTAAAATAGTAACCTGTTTCATGATGTACTCCACTTTATGTTGATAGATACATACATTAAAAGAACCAACAACCCTCCGTAGTAAGGTGCA
>NC_092089.1:91796835-91856835 GCF_045679555.1 Salvelinus alpinus
TCTACACACTCTACACACTGTCTCTATGCACACTCTACACATAACTATATACAGAATAGGACTGAGACAAGCAATTTTCACCTCTCTCTCTCTCTCTCTCTCTCTCTCTCTCTCTCTCTCTCTCTCTCTCTCTCTCTCTCTCTCTCTCTCTCTCTCTCTCTCTCTCTCTCTCTCTCTCTCTCTCTCTCTCTCTCTCTCTCTCTCTCTCTCTCTTCAATTTAAGGGCTTTATTGTCATGGGAAACATATGTTAACATTGCCAAAGCAAGTGAACTAGATAATAAACATAAGTGAAATAAACACTAAAAATTAACAGTAAACATTACACTCACAGAAGTTCCAAAAGAATAGAGACATTTCAAATGTCATATTATGTCTATATACTGTACAGTGTTGTAATGATGTGCAAATAGTTAAAGTACAAAAGGTAAAATGTATAAACATACATTTCCAATGTGTTTGTTCTTCACTGGTTGCCCTTTTCTTTTGGAAACAGGTCACAAATCTTGCTGGAGTGATGGCACACTGTGGTATTTCACCCATTACATAGGGTAGCTTATCAAAATTGGGTTTGTTTTCGAATTCTTCGTGGGTCTGTGTAATTTGAGGGAAATATGTGTCTCTAATATGGTCATACATTTGGCAGGAGGTTAGGAAGTGCAGCTCAGTTTCCACCTCATTTTGTGGGCAGTGTTGCACATAGCCTGTCTTCTGTTGAGAGCCAGGTTTGCCTACGGCGGCCTTTCTCAATAACAAGGCTATGCTCACTGAGTCTGGTCATAGTCAAAGCTTTCCTTAAGTTTGGGTCAGTCACACTGGTCTGGTATTCTGCCACTGTGTACTCTCTGTTTAGGGCCAAATAGCATTCTAGTTTGCTCAGTTTTCTCAGTTAATTCTTTCCAATGTGTTTGTCACGTGTGCTCCCTCTCCGGCCTTTAGGGCACCAGACTGCTTGTTATGGCACACACCTGTCACCATCGTTACTCGCACCTGCGTGTCTTCAGACTCACCTGGACTCCATCACTTCCCTGATTACCTTCCCTATATACGTCACTCCCTTTGGTTCCTTCCCCAGGCGTCATTGTTTCTGTTCCTGTGTCATGTCTGTGCCTTGTTTGTGTTTCTTATTTTGTGTAATCTTGTGTTTATTTATTAAAACACTCACTTCCTGAACTTGCTTCCTGACTCTCAGCGCACATCGTTACAGTGTCAAGTAATTGTCTTTTCGTTTTTTCATTGGTTGGGTCTAATTGTGCTGCTATCCTGGGGCTCTGTGGGTTCTGTTTGTGTTTGTGAACAGAGCCCCAGGACTAGCTTGTTTAGGGGACTCTTCTCCATGTTAATCACTCTGTATGTTATGGAAGGTTTGGGAATTGCTTCCTTTTAGCTGGTTGTAGAATTTAGTGTCTCTTTTATGGATTTTGATAGTTAGCGGGTATCTGACTAATTCTGCTCTGCATGCGTTATGTTTTACGTTGTACACAGAAGATATTTTTGCAGAATTCTGCATGCAGTCTCAATTTGTTGTTTGTCCCAATTTGTGAATTCTTGATTGGTGAACGGACCTGTCAAGTTCTGACCCTAGTTCTTTTGTATTTTCTTTGTTTTAGTTGGTCAGGGCGTGAGTTGGGTGGGTTCTATGTGTTGTGTTTCTATGTGGGGTTTTCGTTTGGCCTGATATGTTTCTCAATCAGAGGCAGGTTTTTGTCATTGTCTCTGATTGGGAGCCATATTTAGGTAGCCTGTTTAGTAGTGTGTTTTGTGGGTGATTGTTCCTGTTATGTTGTTCATGTTCGTGTGTTCACTATTTCAGACCTCACAGCCATGAAGGACAATGGGTTCTATAACTTATTCAAGTATTTTTTAGACAGATCCTAATTGGTATGTCGAATTTTATGTTCCTTCCTCTCATATCATTCACAGCTTTGTGGAAGTTACCTGTGGCGCTGATGTTTAGGCCGAGGTATGTATACTTTTTTGTGCGCTCTAGGGCAATAGTGTCTAGATGGAAATATGTATTTGTGGTCATGGCAACTGGACCCTTTTTTGGAACACCATTATTTTTTGTCTTACTGAGATTTACTGGCAGGTCCCAGGTCTGTCAGGTCCCAGGTCTGACAGGTCCCAGGTCTGACAGGTCCCAGGTCTGACAGGGCCCAGGTCTGACAGGGCCCAGGTCTGGCAGAATCTGTGCAGAATATCTAGGTGCTGCTGTAGGCCCTCCTTGGCTGGTGACAGAAGCACCAGATCATCAGCAAACAATAAACATTTGACTTTAGATTCTGGTAGGGTGAGGCTGGATTTGCAGACCGTTCTAGTGACCTCGCCAATTTGTTGATATACAGTTGAAGTCGGAATTTTACATACACTTAGGTTGGAGTCATTAAAACTCATTTTTCAACCACTCCACAAATTTCTTGCTAACAAACTATTGTTTTGGCAAGTCGGTTAGGACTTTGTGCACGACACAAGTCATTTCTCCAACAATTGTTTACAGACCGATTATTTCATTTATAATTCACTGTATCACAATTCCAGTGGTTCAGAAGTTTACATACACTAAGTTGACTGTGCCTTTAAACAGCTTGGAAAATTCCAGAAAATTATGTCATGGCTTTAGAAGCTTCTGATAGGCTAACTGACATAATTTGAGTCAATTGGAGGTGTACCTGTGGATGTATTTCAAGGCCCACCTTCAAACTCAGTGCCTCTTTGCTTGACATCATGGGAAAATCAAAAGAAATCAGCAAAGATCACAGAAGAAAAATTGTAGACCTCCACAAGTCTGGTTGATCCTTGGGAAACATTTTCCAAACGCCTGAAGGTACCACGTTCATCTGTACAAACAATATTATGCAAGTATAAACACCATGGGACCATGCAGCAGTCATACCGCTTAGGAAGGAGACGCGTTCTGTCTCCTAGAGATGAACGTACTTTGGTGCGAAAAGTGCAAATCAATCCCAGAACAACAGCAAAGCACCTTGTGAAGATGTTGGAGGAAACAGGTACAAAAGTATCTATATCCACAGTAAAACGAGTCCTATATCGACATAACCTGAAAGGCCGCTCAGCAAGGAAGAAGCCACTGCTCCAAAACTGCCATAAAAAAAACAGACTACAGTTTGCAACTGCACATGGGGACAAAGATCATACTTTTTGGAGAAATGTCCTCTGGTCTGATGAAACAAAAATAGAACTGTTTGGCCATAATGACCATTGTTATGTTTGGGGGACAAATGGGGGATGCTTGCAAGCCGAAGAACACCATCCCAACCGTGAAGCACAGGAATGGCAGCATCATGTTGTGGGGGTGTTTTGCTGCAGGAGGGACTGGTGCACTTCACAAAATAGATGGCTTCATGAGGGAGGAAAGTTATGTGGATATATTGAAGCAACATCTCAAGACATCAGCCAGGAAGTTAAAGCTTGGTCGCAAATGGGTCTTCCAAATGGACAATGACCCAAAGCATACTTCTAAAGTTGTGGCAAAATGGCTTATGGACAACAAAGTCAAGGTATTGGAGTGGCCATCACAAAGCCCTGACCTCAATCCCATAGAACATCTGTGGGCAGAACTGAAAAAGCGTGTGCGTGCAAGGAGGCCTACAAACCTAACTCAGTAACACCAGCTCTGTCAGGAGGAATGGGCCAAAATTAACCCAACTTATTGTGGGGAGTTTGTGGAAGGCTACCCGAAACGTTTGACCCAAGTTAAACAATTTAAAGGCCATGCTACCAAATACTAATTGAGTGTATGTAAACTTCTGACCCACTGGGAATGTGAGAGAGTAATGGTGAATTACACCTTCATTACTGTGAGACTTTAAAACTCTATAAACGTACACTCAGAACCAAAAAAGCACAGTACAACAGAAAGCAGCTGACGCTAATTGAGGAGTCCATAAACACAAACAACTTTTGGCAAAATTGGAAAAAACAAACAAAAAAAATCTAAACAAGAGGATTTAGCGATACAAAATGGTGACATATGGACAACCCATTTTAAAACACTCTACAACACCGTTCAAATCGACACAAACGCAGAACAACGTCAAATTCATGAGAAGTTTAATGGATTAGAAAAAGCTATTAAGGATATAAAGGACAATCAAAATCCATTGACTCCCCAATTTCTGACCAGGAGCTCTATAAGAAACTTCAGGACCTCAAATTTAAAAAAGCATGCAGACCTGATGGCATCCTAAATGAGATGCTCAAACTCACTAGTGCAACATTTCAATTGGCTATATTTTTCAACTGTTTAATTTGATCCTGAGTGTAGGTTATTTCCCTGACATCTGGAATCAAGCACTCATAACCCCAATATTTAAAAACGGAGACAAATTTGACCCTAACAATTACAAAGGCATTTGTGTGAACAGTAACCTGGGGAAGGTTTTCTGTAGAATTATAAATGTAACAGTTCTAAACTTCCTTAATAAATAATAATAATGTTTTGAGTAAAAGCCAAATTGGATTTATACCAAAACATCGCACAACTGATCATATTTACACCCTACACACCCTGATAGTTTAACATGTCCACCAAAATAATACCAAAATATACGCTTGCTTTATCGACTTCCAAAAAGCATTTGATTCTATTACAGGACTTTTCTACAAAGTTATTGAAAGTGGTGTAGGGGGTAAAACATATGACATAATTGACATAATTAAATCAATGTATACTGGCAATACGTGCAGCATTAAAATTGGCAAGACAAGAACAGAATTCTTTAACCAAGGGCGGGGCCTTCGTCAGGGTTGTAATCTGAACCCTGCACTCTTCAATATTTACATCAACGAATTGGCCATTATTCTAGAAAAATCCTCAGCCTCTGGTGTTAGTCTCCACAATTCAGAGGTTAAATGCCTACTCTTCGCAGATGACCTATGCCTGCTGTCACCCACAGCACATGGCCTACAGCAGAGCCTGGACCTGCTAGAGCTGTACTGCCAGACCTGGGCCCTGGCAGTAAACCCCAAAAATACTAAAATAATGATTTTCCAGAGAAGATCCAGATCTCAGGGAATTAGACCAAAGTTCTCAATTGGTACAAAGTATATAGAGTACTGCACACACTACAATTACTTAGGTTTAAAAATAAGCTCAACTGGACACCTTAATGAGGCAGTGAATGAACTGAGAGAGAAAGCACGTAGGGCATTCTACGCCATTAAAAAGCAAATTCAAATTGAAATACCTATAAAAATGTGGCTAAAACTAATTGAATATGTCATTGAACCAATTGCACTTTATGGCAGCGAGGTGTGGGGTCCACTTGCAAAACAAGATTTCATCAAATGGGACAAACACCCCATTGAAACCCTGCATACAGAGTTCTGTAAGATTATCCTACATGTCTAGAGGAAAACTACAAACAATGCATGCAGGGCAGAATTAGGCCAATATCCACTAATAATAAAAACTCAAAAAAGAGCAATTAAGTTTTGGAAACATCTAAAATACAGTGACCCCCTCTCATATCATTACCAAGCCCTGCAATGCCAAGAGCTGAGCAAAGAAAATAGTCCCCTCATCCAGCTGGTCCTGGTCCTGAGTTCACAAACCTGTTCTACTAACACACTGAAGCCTCAGTCCCCTCATCCAGCTGGTCCTGGGGCTGAGTTCACAAACCTGTTCTACTAACACACTGAAGCCTCAGTCCCCTCATCCAGCTGGTCTTGGAGCTGAGTTCACTAACCTGTTCTACTAACACACTGAAGCCTCAGTCCCCTCATCCAGCTGGTCCTGGGGCTGAGTTCACTAACCTGTTCTACTAAGACACTGAAGCCCCAGGACCAGAACATCCAATCAATCAGGATAAACCAAATTACAACACAGTCAAAACAAAACTATATTGCTTATTGGGAAACACAAACACAAAGCAAAATGCAGTGCTATCTGGCCCTAAATCGACAGTACACTGTGGCTAAATATTTGACCATGGTTACTGATCAAAACCTTGGAAAAACCTTGACAAAGTACTGGCTCAGTGAGCACAGCCTTGCCATCGAGAAGGGTAGACACAGGAAAACCTGTCTCCCTGTAGAGGAAAGGCTGTGCAACCACTGCACAACAGCAGAACCTGAGACGGAGCTGCATTTCCGGACAAAATGTCAAAAATATAAAACAATTAAAGAGTGTCATTTCCCCAAATTTGAAACCCTTATTCAAGGTTTCAAAGACCTATCTGATGAGAGTAGGCTACCTGTCCTGTGGGGGAGGACGCAGAGAGCTGTGGGTTGGCAGTGCACTACATTGCTGCCTGCCATACGTTGAGGGACAGTGTCTGACACACCAACCAACCTGCACATGTCTTCTACTGTATACTTAATGTTATTGTTGAATATATGGTTATTTTGACCCTTTGTTACTGTTGTCCCGTTGACTATTTTGATTCAAATTTTTATTTTTATATTGTAAATATCCAAAATATGCATTGGCAATATGTACATTGTTACGTTATGCCAATATAGCAAATTGAATTGAATTGAATTGAATTGAATTGAATTGAATTGAATTGAATTGAGAGAGAGAGAGAGAGAGAGAGAGAGAGAGAGAGAGAGAGAGAGAGAGAGAGAGAGAGAGAGAGAGAGAGAGAGAGAGAGAGAGAGAGAGAGAGAGAGAGAGAGAGAGAGAGAGAGAGAGAGAGAGAGAGAGAGAGAGAGAGAGAGAGAGAGAGAGAGAGAGAGAGAGAGAGAGAGAGAGAGAGAGAGAGAGAGAGAGAGAGAGATGCTGTGCAAACGTGACTGGACGTGTTGCAAGGCAGTCAATATGGATTTAAAATTCAGCTGCTTCACATGGCTAAAACCTACTGACTGCTATAGCCTGCCTTTCAAGATAGTGCACTACTTTTGCCCAGGACCATATAGAACCCTATTCCCTAGATAGTGCACTACTTTTGCCCAGGGCCCATGGGGTTCTATATAGGGAATAAGTTGTCATTTGGGACGCAGAATGTATCTCATATCCAAATCTGCTCAGAGCTCAAACCTAAAACCCTCTCTAAACCTTAGTGAAATATTCACATATAGGGGAATGACCCCGCTTTGAATTCAGGAGCCAGTCAGAGACCTCATTTAGCAGAATCTCTTATCCAGACCGACTAACAGTAGCAATTAGGAGTACGTGGCTTGCTCAAGGGCACAGACAGATTTTACACCTAGTCGGCTCGGGAATTCGATCCAGCAATCTTTCGGTTACTGTCACAACGCTCTTAACCGCTAGGCTAACACACAGACATCGGCACACACACACACATCGACACACACACACACACACACACACACACACACACACACACACACACACACACACACACACACACACACACACACACACACACACACACACACACACACACACACACACACACACACACACATACACCATATCGACAATAGTATCTGTAACTATTACCATAGAGACAGTAGTATCTGTAACTATTACCATAGAGACAGTAGTATCTGTAACTATTACCATAGAGACAGTAGTATCTGTAACTATTACCATAGAGACAGTTGTATTAGTATCTGTAACTATTACCATAGAGACAGTGGTGTCTGTAACTATTACCATAGAGACAGTAATATCTGTAACTATTACCATAGAGACAGTAGTATTAGTATCTGTAACTATTACCATAGAGACAGTAGTATCTGTAACTATTACCATAGAGACAGTAGTATCTGTAACTATTACCATAGAGACAGTGGTATCTGTAACTATTACCATAGAGACAGTAGTATCTGTAACTATTACCATAGAGACAGTAGTATCTGTAACTATTATCATAGAGACAGTAGTATCTGTAACTATTACCATAGAGACAGTGGTATCTGTAACTATTACCATAGAGACAGTAGTATCTGTAACTATTACCATAGAGACAGTAGTATCTGTAACTATTACCATAGAGACAGTAGTATCTGTAACTATTACCATAGAGACAGTAGTATCTGTAACTATTACCATAGAGACAGTAGTATCTGTAACTATTACCATAGAGACAGTAGTATCTGTAACTATTACCATAGAGACAGTGGTATCTGTAACTATTACCATAGAGACAGTGGTATCTGTAACTATTACCATAGAGACAGTAGTATCTGTAACTATTACCATAGAGACAGTAGTATCTGTAACTATTACCATAGAGACAGTAGTATCTGTAACTATTACCATAGAGACAGTAGTATCTGTACCTATTACCATAGAGACAGTAGTATCTGTAACTATTACCATAGAGACAGTAGTATCTGTAACTATTACCATAGAGACAGTAGTATCTGTAACTATTACCATAGAGACAGTAGTATCTGTAACTATTACCATAGAGACAGTAGTATCTGTAACTATTACCATAGAGACAGTAGTATCTGTAACTATTACCATAGAGACAGTAGTATCTGTAACTATTACCATAGAGACAGTAGTATCTGTAACTATTACCATAGAGACAGTAGTATCTGTTCTATTACCATAGAGACTGTGGTATCTGTAACTATTACCATAGAGACAGTAGTATCTGTACCTATTACCATAGAGACAGTAGTATCTGTAACTATTACCATAGAGACAGTAGTATCGGTAACTATTACCATAGAGACAGTAGTATCTGTAACTATTACCATAGAGACAGTGGTATCTGTAACTATTACCACAGAGACAGTAGTATCTGTACCTATTACCATAGAGACAGTAGTATCTGTAACTATTACCATAGAGACAGTAGTATCTGTAACTATTACCATAGAGACAGTAGTATCTGTAACTATTACCATAGAGACAGTAGTATCTGTAACTATTACCATAGAGACAGTAGTATCTGTAACTATTACCATAGAGACAGTGGTATCTGTAACTATTACCATAGAGACAGTAGTATCTGTAACTATTACCATAGAGACAGTAGTATTAGTATCTGTAACTATTACCATAGAGACAGTAGTATCTGTAACTATTACCATAGAGACAGTAGTATCTGTAACTATTACCATAGAGACAGTGGTATCTGTAACTATTACCATAGAGACAGTAGTATCTGTAACTATTACCATAGAGACAGTAGTATTAGTATCTGTAACTATTACCATAGAGACAGTAGTATCTGTAACTATTACCATAGAGACAGTGGTATCTGTAACTATTACCATAGAGACAGTAGTATCTGTAACTATTACCATAGAGACAGTAGTATCTGTAGCTTTTACCATAGAGACAGTAGTATCTGTAACTATTACCATAGAGACAGTAGTATCTGTAACTATTACCATAGAGACAGTAGTATTAGTATCTGTAACTATTACCATAGAGACAGTAGTATCTGTAACTATTACCATAGAGACAGTGGTATCTGTAACTATTACCATAGAGACAGTGGTATCTGTAACTATTACCATAGAGACAGTAGTATCTGTAACTATTACCATAGAGACTGTGGTATCTGTGACTATTACCATAGAGACAGTAGTAACTGTAACTATTACCATAGAGACAGTAGTATCTGTAACTATTACCATAGAGACAGTAGTATCTGTAACGATTACCATAGAGACAGTAGTATCTGTACCTATTACCATAGAGACAGTAGTATCTGTAACTATTACCATAGAGACAGTAGTATCTGCAACTATTACCATAGAGACAGTAGTATCTGTAACTATTACCATAGAGACAGTAGTATCTGTAACTATTACCATAGAGACAGTGGTATCTGTAACTATTACCATAGAGACAGTAGTATCTGTAACTATTACCATAGAGACAGTAGTATCTGTAACTATTACCATAGAGACAGTAGTATCTCTAACTATTACCATAGAGACAGTAGTATCTGTAACTATTACCATAGAGACAGTAGTATCTGTAACTATTACCATAGAGACAGTAGTATCTGTTCTATTACCATAGAGACTGTGGTATCTGTAACTATTACCATAGAGACAGTGGTATCTGTACCTATTACCATAGAGACAGTAGTATCTGTAACTATTACCATAGAGACAGTAGTATCTGTAACTATTACCATAGAGACAGTAGTATCTGTAACTATTACCATAGAGACAGTAGTATCTGTAACTATTACCATAGAGACAGTAGTATCTGTACCTATTACCATAGAGACAGTAGTATCTGTAACTATTACCATAGAGACAGTAGTATCTGTAACTATTACCATAGAGACAGTAGTATCTGTAACTATTACCATAGAGACAGTAGTATCTGTAACTATTACCATAGAGACAGTAGTATCTGTAACTATTACCATAGAGACAGTGGTATCTGTAACTATTACCATAGAGACAGTAGTATCTGTAACTATTACCATAGAGACAGTAGTATTAGTATCTGTAACTATTACCATAGAGACAGTAGTATCTGTAACTATTACCATAGAGACAGTAGTATCTGTAACTATTTCCATAGAGACAGTGGTATCTGTAACTATTACCATAGAGACAGTAGTATCTGTAACTATTACCATAGAGACAGTAGTATTAGTATCTGTAACTATTACCATAGAGACAGTAGTATCTGTAACTATTACCATAGAGACAGTGGTATCTGTAACTATTAAAATAGAGACAGTAGTATCTGTAACTATTACCATAGAGACAGTAGTATCTGTAACTATTACCATAGAGACAGTAGTATCTGTAACTATTACCATAGAGACAGTAGTATCTGTAACTATTACCATAGAGACAGTAGTATCTGTAACTATTACCATAGAGACAGTGGTATCTGTAACTATTACCATAGAGACAGTAGTATTAGTATCTGTAACTATTACCATAGAGACAGTAGTATCTGTAACTATTACCATAGAGACAGTGGTATCTGTAACTATTACCATAGAGACAGTAGTATCTGTAACTATTACCATAGAAACAGTAGTATCTGTAACTATTACCATAGAGACAGTAGTATCTGTAACTATTACCATAGAGACAGTAGTATCTGTAACTATTACCATAGAGACAGTAGTATCTGTAACTTTTACCATAGAGACAGTAGTATCTGTAACTATTACCATAGAGACAGTAGTATCTGTAACTATTACCATAGAGACAGTAGTATTAGTATCTGTAACTATTACCATAGAGACAGTAGTATCTGTAACTATTACCATAGAGACAGTGGTATCTGTAACTATTACCATAGAGACAGTGGTATCTGTAACTATTACCATAGAGACAGTAGTATCTGTAACTATTACCATAGAGACTGTGGTATCTGTGACTATTACCATAGAGACAGTAGTAACTGTAACTATTACCATAGAGACAGTAGTATCTGTAACTATTACCATAGAGACAGTAGTATCTGTAACGATTACCATAGAGACAGTAGTATCTGTAACTATTACCATAGAGACAGTAGTATCTGTAACTATTACCATAGAGACAGTAGTATCTGTAACTATTACCATAGAGACAGTAGTATCTGTAACTATTACCATAGAGACAGTAGTATCTGTAACTATTACCATAGAGACTGTGGTATCTGTGACTATTACCATAGAGACAGTAGTATCTGTAACGATTACCATAGAGACAGTAGTATCTGTACCTATTACCATAGAGACAGTAGTATCTGTAACTATTACCATAGAGACAGTAGTATCTGTAACTATTACCATAGAGACAGTAGTATCTGTAACTATTACCATAGAGACAGTAGTATCTGTAACTATTACCATAGAGACAGTGGTATCTGTAACTATTACCATAGAGACAGTAGTATCTGTAACTATTACCATAGAGACAGTAGTATCTGTAACTATTACCATAGAGACAGTAGTATCTCTAACTATTACCATAGAGACAGTAGTATCTGTAACTATTACCATAGAGACAGTAGTATCTGTAACTATTACCATAGAGACAGTAGTATCTGTTCTATTACCATAGAGACTGTGGTATCTGTAACTATTACCATAGAGACAGTGGTATCTGTACCTATTACCATAGAGACAGTAGTATCTGTAACTATTACCATAGAGACAGTAGTATCTGTAACTATTACCATAGAGACAGTAGTATCTGTAACTATTACCATAGAGACAGTAGTATCTGTAACTATTACCATAGAGACAGTAGTATCTGTACCTATTACCATAGAGACAGTAGTATCTGTAACTATTACCATAGAGACAGTAGTATCTGTAACTATTACCATAGAGACAGTAGTATCTGTAACTATTACCATAGAGACAGTAGTATCTGTAACTATTACCATAGAGACAGTAGTATCTGTAACTATTACCATAGAGACAGTGGTATCTGTAACTATTACCATAGAGACAGTAGTATCTGTAACTATTACCATAGAGACAGTAGTATTAGTATCTGTAACTATTACCATAGAGACAGTAGTATCTGTAACTATTACCATAGAGACAGTAGTATCTGTAACTATTACCATAGAGACAGTGGTATCTGTAACTATTACCATAGAGACAGTAGTATCTGTAACTATTACCATAGAGACAGTAGTATTAGTATCTGTAACTATTACCATAGAGACAGTAGTATCTGTAACTATTACCATAGAGACAGTGGTATCTGTAACTATTACCATAGAGACAGTAGTATCTGTAACTATTACCATAGAGACAGTAGTATCTGTAACTATTACCATAGAGACAGTAGTATCTGTAACTATTACCATAGAGACAGTGGTATCTGTAACTATTACCATAGAGACAGTAGTATCTGTAACTATTACCATAGAGACAGTAGTATTAGTATCTGTAACTATTACCATAGAGACAGTAGTATCTGTAACTATTACCATAGAGACAGTAGTATCTGTAACTATTACCATAGAGACAGTGGTATCTGTAACTATTACCATAGAGACAGTAGTATCTGTAACTATTACCATAGAGACAGTAGTATTAGTATCTGTAACTATTACCATAGAGACAGTAGTATCTGTAACTATTACCATAGAGACAGTGGTATCTGTAACTATTACCATAGAGACAGTAGTATCTGTAACTATTACCATAGAGACAGTAGTATTAGTATCTGTAACTATTACCATAGAGACAGTAGTATCTGTAACTATTACCTAGGAGACAGTGGTATCTGTAACTATTACCATAGAGACAGTAGTATTAGTATCTGTAACTATTACCATAGAGACAGTAGTATCTGTAACTATTACCATAGAGACAGTGGTATCTGTAACTATTACCATAGAGACAGTAGTATCTGTAACTATTACCATAGAGACAGTAGTATCTGTAACTATTACCATAGAGACAGTAGTATCTGTAACTATTACCATAGAGACAGTAGTATCTGTAACTATTACCATAGAGACAGTAGTATCTGTAACTTTTACCATAGAGACAGTAGTATCTGTAACTATTACCATAGAGACAGTAGTATCTGTAACTATTACCATAGAGACAGTAGTATTAGTATCTGTAACTATTACCATAGAGACAGTAGTATCTGTAACTATTACCTAGGAGACAGTGGTATCTGTAACTATTACCATAGAGACAGTGGTATCTGTAACTATTACCATAGAGACAGTAGTATCTGTAACTATTACCATAGAGACTGTGGTATCTGTGACTATTACCATAGAGACAGTAGTATCTCTAACTATTACCATAGAGACAGTAGTATCTGTAACTATTACCATAGAGACAGTAGTATCTGTAACTATTACCATAGAGACAGTAGTATCTGTTCTATTACCATAGAGACTGTGGTATCTGTAACTATTACCATAGAGACAGTGGTATCTGTACCTATTACCATAGAGACAGTAGTATCTGTAACTATTACCATAGAGACAGTAGTATCTGTAACTATTACCATAGAGACAGTAGTATCTGTAACTATTACCATAGAGACAGTAGTATCTGTAACTATTACCATAGAGACAGTAGTATCTGTACCTATTACCATAGAGACAGTAGTATCTGTAACTATTACCATAGAGACAGTAGTATCTGTAACTATTACCATAGAGACAGTAGTATCTGTAACTATTACCATAGAGACAGTAGTATCTGTAACTATTACCATAGAGACAGTAGTATCTGTAACTATTACCATAGAGACAGTGGTATCTGTAACTATTACCATAGAGACAGTAGTATCTGTAACTATTACCATAGAGACAGTAGTATTAGTATCTGTAACTATTACCATAGAGACAGTAGTATCTGTAACTATTACCATAGAGACAGTAGTATCTGTAACTATTACCATAGAGACAGTGGTATCTGTAACTATTACCATAGAGACAGTAGTATCTGTAACTATTACCATAGAGACAGTAGTATTAGTATCTGTAACTATTACCATAGAGACAGTAGTATCTGTAACTATTACCATAGAGACAGTGGTATCTGTAACTATTACCATAGAGACAGTAGTATCTGTAACTATTACCATAGAGACAGTAGTATCTGTAACTATTACCATAGAGACAGTAGTATCTGTAACTATTACCATAGAGACAGTGGTATCTGTAACTATTACCATAGAGACAGTAGTATCTGTAACTATTACCATAGAGACAGTAGTATTAGTATCTGTAACTATTACCATAGAGACAGTAGTATCTGTAACTATTACCATAGAGACAGTAGTATCTGTAACTATTACCATAGAGACAGTGGTATCTGTAACTATTACCATAGAGACAGTAGTATCTGTAACTATTACCATAGAGACAGTAGTATCTGTAACTATTACCATAGAGACAGTAGTATCTGTAACTATTACCATAGAGACAGTAGTATCTGTAACTATTACCATAGAGACAGTAGTATCTGTAACTTTTACCATAGAGACAGTAGTATCTGTAACTATTACCATAGAGACAGTAGTATCTGTAACTATTACCATAGAGACAGTAGTATTAGTATCTGTAACTATTACCATAGAGACAGTAGTATCTGTAACTATTACCTAGGAGACAGTGGTATCTGTAACTATTACCATAGAGACAGTGGTATCTGTAACTATTACCATAGAGACAGTAGTATCTGTAACTATTACCATAGAGACTGTGGTATCTGTGACTATTACCATAGAGACAGTAGTAACTGTAACTATTACCATAGAGACAGTAGTATCTGTAACTATTACCATAGAGACAGTAGTATCTGTAACGATTACCATAGAGACAGTAGTATCTGTAACTATTACCATAGAGACAGTAGTATCTGTAACTATTACCATAGAGACAGTAGTATCTGTAACTATTACCATAGAGACAGTAGTATCTGTAACTATTACCATAGAGACAGTAGTATCTGTAACTATTACCATAGAGACAGTGGTATCTGTAACTATTACCATAGAGACAGTAGTATCTGTAACTATTACCATAGAGACAGTAGTATCTGTAACTATTACCATAGAGACAGTAGTATCTGTAACTATTACCATAGAGACAGTAGTATCTGTAACTATTACCATAGAGACTGTAGTATCTGTAACTATTACCATAGAGACAGTAGTATCTGTTCTATTACCATAGAGACTGTGGTATCTGTAACTATTACCATAGAGACAGTAGTATCTGTACCTATTACCATAGAGACAGTAGTATCTATAACTATTACCATAGAGACAGTAGTATCTGTAACTATTACCATAGAGACAGTAGTATCTGTAACTATTACCATAGAGACAGTAGTATCTGTAACTATTACCATAGAGACAGTAGTATCTGTACCTATTACCATAGAGACAGTAGTATCTGTAACTATTACCATAGAGACAGTAGTATCTGTAACTATTACCATAGAGACAGTAGTATCTGTAACTATTACCATAGAGACAGTAGTATCTGTAACTATTACCATAGAGACAGTAGTATCTGTAACTATTACCATAGAGACAGTGGTATCTGTAACTATTACCATAGAGACAGTAGTATCTGTAACTATTACCATAGAGACAGTAGTATTAGTATCTGTAACTATTACCATAGAGACAGTAGTATCTGTAACTATTACCATAGAGACAGTAGTATCTGTAACTATTACCATAGAGACAGTGGTATCTGTAACTATTACCATAGAGACAGTAGTATCTGTAACTATTACCATAGAGACAGTAGTATTAGTATCTGTAACTATTACCATAGAGACAGTAGTATCTGTAACTATTACCATAGAGACAGTGGTATCTGTAACTATTACCATAGAGACAGTAGTATCTGTAACTATTACCATAGAGACAGTAGTATCTGTAACTATTACCATAGAGACAGTAGTATCTGTAACTATTACCATAGAGACAGTAGTATCTGTAACTATTACCATAGAGACAGTAGTATCTGTAACTATTACCATAGAGACAGTAGTATTAGTATCTGTAACTATTACCATAGAGACAGTAGTATCTGTAACTATTACCATAGAGACAGTGGTATCTGTAACTATTACCATAGAGACAGTGGTATCTGTAACTATTACCATAGAGACAGTAGTATCTGTAACTATTACCATAGAGACTGTGGTATCTGTGACTATTACCATAGAGACAGTCGTATCTGTACCTATTACCATAGAGACAGTAGTATCTGTAACTATTACCATAGAGACAGTAGTATCTGTACCTATTACCATAGAGACAGTAGTATCTGTAACTATTACCATAGAGACAGTAGTATCTGTAACTATTACCATAGAGACAGTAGTATCTGTAACTATTACCATAGAGACAGTAGTATCTGTAACTATTACCATAGAGACAGTGGTATCTGTAACTATTACCATAGAGACAGTAGTATCTGTAACTATTACCATAGAGACAGTAGTATCTGTAACTATTACCATAGAGACAGTAGTATCTGTAACTATTACCATAGAGACAGTGGTATCTGTAACTATTACCATATAGACAGTAGTATCTGTACCTATTACCATAGAGACAGTAGTATCGGTACCTATTACCATAGAGACAGTAGTATCTGTAACTATTACCATAGAGACAGTAGTATCTGTAACTATTACCATAGAGACAGTAGTATCTGTAACTATTACCATAGAGACAGTGGTATCTGTAACTATTACCATAGAGACAGTAGTATCTGTACCTATTACCATAGAGACAGTAGTATCTGTAACTATTACCATAGAGACAGTAGTATCTGTAACTATTACCATAGAGACAGTAGTATCTGTAACTATTACCATAGAGACTGTGGTAAGTGTGTTTGTATTAAAACTGCTCTGCTTCCATAATGTTCCCACTACCAGTCTGCCATCCCTATTGATGCTCTGATAAAAGGAGCAGCCAACAAGTACTAGGAGTCTGGATGCGCTCATCCTGCTTCCTGACTCTGAGCCAATCAGATGGGTTATTCACACATAGAAGTTCTCCATTTAGATGTGTGAAAGACAAGATCTCTCTCTCTCTCTCTCTCTCTCTCTCTCTCTCTCTCTCTCTCTCTCTCTCTCTCTCTCTCTCTCTCTCTCTCTCTCTCTCTCTCTCTCTCTCTCTCTCTCTCTCTCTCTCTCTCTCTCTCTCTCTCTCTCTCTCTCTCTCTCTCTCTCTCTCTCTCTCTCTCTCTCTCCTAGTGAGAGGGTGGGACATGAACACACAGTGTTAGCCCATCCTGTGTGTGTGTGTGTGTTCATGTATATTCAGGCATGTGTGTTTTCCCGCTTGGTACGCTCACGTCCATGCTTGTGTGTAAACATCACAGAGGTTCCTTACACAGAGAGCAAACATTATTAGGCTCAATCCCGTGTGAGAGGATAGGGTCTTGTTGTCTGAATGAAGCAGAGAGGCGAAGCGAGGCTCTTTATTTTTCTCTCCCTCAGTCTTGTTTTCGCAGGCTTTAACCTCAATTCCACGGGGGTCTTTTGCTTATCAAATGCAGCGAGGGGAGGCTGGCAGGTTGAAGTGTGTTCATTGTGAACAAGGAAATGAAATTAGTGCGTAACCCTTGGTGTGTGTGTGGCCGGCTTGGTGTGTGTGGGTGTGTGTGTGTGTGTCTGTCTGTCTTCATCTAGCTGTGTGGTGGGGATTAGGGGTGGTGACTCTACACTGGGGAACACGGAGAGGAAGTGTGGAACAAGGAGAGGAAGAGTGGAACAGAAGAGGAAGAGTGGAACAGGAAGAGGAAGAGTGGAACAGGAAGCGGAAGAGTGGAAGAAGAAGAGTGGAACAGGGAGAGGAAGAGTGGAACAGGAAGAGGAAGAGTGGAACAGGAAGAGGAAGAGTGGAACAGGGAGAGGAAGGGTGGAACAGGAAGGGGAAGAGTGGAACAGGGAGAGGAAGAGTGGAACAGGAAGAGGAAGAGTGGAACAGGGAGAGGAAGAGTGGAACAGGAAGGGGAAGAGTGGAACAGGAAGAGGAAGAGTGGAACAGGAAGAGGAAGAGTGGAACAGGAAGAGGAAGAGTGGAACAGGAAGTGGAAGAGTGGAACAGGGAGAGGAGAAGTGGAACAGGAAGAGGAAGAGTGGAACAGGGAGAGTAGAACAGGAAGAGGATGCACTATTGTAAAGTGGCCGTTCCACTGGATGTCATAAGGTGAATGCACCAATTTGTAAGTCGCTCTGGATAAGAGCGTCTGCTAAATGACTTAAATGTAAATGTAAATGAGTGGAACAGGAAGAGGAAGAGTGGAACAGGAAGAGGAAGAGTGGAACAGGGAGAGTGGAAGAGGAAGAGTGGAACAGGAAGAGGAAGAGTGGAACAGGGAGAGTGGAACAGGAAGAGTGGAACAGGGAGAGGAAGAGTGGAACAGGAAGAGTGGAACAGGGAGAGGAAGAGTGGAACAGGAAGAGTGGAACAGGAAGAGTGGAACAGGAAGAGGAAGAGTGGAACAGAAAGAGTGGAACAGGGAGAGGAAGAGTGGAACAGGGAGAGGAAGAGTGGAACAGAAAGAGTGGAACAGGGAGAGTGGAACAGGGAGAGTGGAACAGGGAGAGGAAGAGTGGAACAGGAAGAGTGGAACAGGGAGAGGAAGAGTGGAACAGGAAGAGTGGAACAGGGAGAGTGGAACAGGGAGAGTGGAACAGGGAGAGGAAGAGTGGAACAGAAAGAGTGGAACAGGGAGAGGAAGAGTGGAACAGGGAGAGGGTGAGTGGAACAGAAAGAGTGGAACAGGGAGAGTGGAACAGGGAGAGTGGAACAGGGAGAGGAAGAGTGGAACAGGAAGAGTGGAACAGGGAGAGTGGAACAGGGAGAGTGGAACAGGGAGAGTGGAACAGGGAGAGTGGAACAGGAAGAGGAAGAGTGGAACAGAAAGAGTGGAACAGGAAGAGGAAGAGTGGAACAGGGAGAGTGGAACAGGGAGAGTGGAACAGGGAGAGTGGAACAGGGAGAGGAAGAGTGGAACAGGAAGAGTGGAACAGGAAGAGTGGAACAGGGAGAGTGGAACAGGGAGAGTGGAACAGGGAGAGTGGAACAGGAAGAGGAAGAGTGGAACAGGGAGAGTGGAACAGGGAGAGTGGAACAGGGAGAGGAAGAGTGGAACAGGGAGAGTGGAACAGGGAGAGGAAGAGTGGAACAGGGAGAGGAAGAGTGGAACAGAAAGTGTGGAACAGGAAGAGGAAGAGTGGAACAGGGAGAGTGGAACAGGGAGAGTGGAACAGGGAGAGGAAGAGTGGAACAGGAAGAGGAAGAGTGGAACAGAAAGAGTGGAACAGGAAGAGGAAGAGTGGAACAGGGATAGTGGAACAGGGAGAGGAAGAGTGGAACAGGGAGAGTGGAACAGGGAGAGGAAGAGTGGAACAGGGAGAGGAAGAGTGGAACAGAAAGAGTGGAACAGGGAGAGTGGAACAGGGAGAGGAAGAGTGGAACAGGAAGAGTGGAACAGGGAGAGTGGAACAGGGAGAGTGGAACAGGGAGAGTGGAACAGGGAGAGGAAGAGTGGAACAGGGAGAGTGGAACAGGGAGAGTGGAACAGGGAGAGGAAGAGTGGAACAGGAAGAGTGGAACAGGGAGAGTGGAACAGGGAGAGTGGAACAGGAAGAGGAAGAGTGGAACAGAAAGAGTGGAACAGGAAGAGGAAGAGTGGAACAGGGAGAGTGGAACAGGAAGAGTGGAACAGGGAGAGTGGAACAGGGAGAGTGGAACAGGGAGAGTGGAACAGAAAGAGTGGAACAGGGAGAGGGAGGGGACACACTATTTTCAAGCCATTTTCAGCACGGTGGGCGGTGCTGTACCCCACGGTGGGCGTGTGTTTCAAAGTGTAAGGACTGTCCGATGCTCTTCCACGTTCAACCGAGAACCCTCCGCCTGGGACCTCATTGATGAATTAAGCTTTGGTGGGTTGATACCTCATAGTTTACAATGGCACGTTCATATTAGTACACCGTTTGGCTTTCTTTGAACTAATGATAGCTAGCTACCAATTGGCTGGACCAGTTTTGACCAAAAGTGAACGATGTGTAACGTAATCTTCCGCTTGCTAACCAACCAACAACGTCAATGCTGCTATCAAGCCAATCTACTAAACTTACCTGAATTAAATATATGAAACTGATCCTGACTAGATTGAATCTAATTTCACTGCGGTTGGTTAGTCGACATGCAATAATAACTGTATAATGGTAATCACTGAGATGAATGATTTGCATTGCTGCTGGTTCCATTAGAAACTGTTCGTCTGATGGGTGAGGATGCCCTTGGTCTTCTGTGTGTACGTTGGAGGGCCAAAACATGAGGCTTTGACATATTATCCTGGAGGCAGACTGGCACACCGAGTCTCATTACTTTGCGTGAATGATATATCTCAACTTTAAACAATGCAAAATTAAAAATTAAATAAAAAAAACATTACCGTGATTATCACAACATTATCACCACCGTGATGTATAGCACCACCCAAGGTGATGTATAGCACCGCCCACTGTGATGTATAGCACCGCCCACCGGGTTGTACAGCACCGCCCACCGTGATGTATAGCACCGCCCACCATGATGTATAGCACCTCCCATCGCGATGTATAGCACCACCCACCATGATGTATAGCACCGCCCACCGTGATGTATAGCACCGCCCACCATGATGTATAGCACCACCCACCGTGATGTATAGCACCTCCCATCGCGATGTATAGCACCGCCCACCGGGTTGCATAGCACCGCCCACCGTGATGTATAGCACCGCCCACCGGGTTGTATAGAACCGCACCACCGATTCTGATTCAATGTTCTAGAGATTCTGATTCAATGTTCTAGAGATTCTGATTCAATGTTATAGAGATTCTGATTCAATGTTCTAGAGATTCTGATTAATCGTTCTAAAGATTCTGATTCATCGTTCTAGAGATTCTGATTCTTATCAAGATCTGCCTCATACTCAAATACCTTATATTTTATATTTTTATCAAATGTTTTTTTAAATATATATTTTTAATTAACAACACATACACATTCAAATGACAACATCATACAAACATCAACTACATCACCCCTGCCAGGACCCACTAGCACATCCCCTCATCTCTAACACCAGCGTCACTTTATGCCACACTTTAAGTTTATCTCAGTCACCCACACACTTATAATTTTTGGATAATAAAGCATGTGAACTTTCCATTGCGTTAAAGATGGCGAAATGGTTGATTTCCAGTTTAAGGATATACTTTTTTAAGATGATTGCCGAGAAAAGTAACACATAGAACAGATCTACCGCTTCTTAGACTGGCTTTCAATGAGAATGACAGATCTATAACACATAGAACAGATCTACCACTTCTTAGACTGGCTTTCAATGAGAATGACAGATCTATAACACATAGAACAGATCTACCGCTTCTTAGACTGGCTTTCAATGAGAATGACAGATCTATAACACATAGAACAGATCTACCGCTTCTTAGACTGGCTTTCAATGAGAATGACAGATCTATAACACATAAAACAGATCTACCGCTTCTTAGACTGGCTTTCAATGAGAATGACAGATCTATAACACATAGAACAGATCTACCGCTTCTTAGACTGGCTTTCAATGAGAATGACAGATCTATAACACATAGAACAGATCTACCGCTTCTTAGACTGGCTTTCAATGAGAATGACAGATCTATAACACATAGAACAGATCTACCGCTTCTTAGACTGGCTTTCAATGAGAATGACAGATCTATAACACATAGAACAGATCTACCGCTTCTTAGACTGGCTTTCAATGAGAATGACAGATCTATAACACATAGAACAGATCTACCGCTTCTTAGACTGGCTTTCAATGAGAATGACAGATCTATAACACATAAAACAGATCTACCGCTTCTTAGACTGGCTTTCAATGAGAATGACAGATCTATAACACATAGAACAGATCTACCGCTTCTTAGACTGGCTTTCAATGAGAATGACAGATCTATAACACATAGAACAGATATACTGCTTCTTAGACTGGCTTTCAATGAGAATGACAGATCTATAACACATAGAACAGATCTACCGCTTCTTAGACTGGCTTTCAATGAGAATGACAGATCTATAACACATAGAACAGATCTACCGCTTCTTAGACTGGCTTTCAATGAGAATGACAGATCTATAACACATAGAACAGATCTACCGCTTCTTAGACTGGATTTCAATGAGAATGACAGATCTATAACACATAGAACAGATCTACCGCTTCTTAGACTGACTTTCAATGAGAATGACAGATCTATAACACGTAGAACAGATCTACCGCTTCTTAGACTGGCTTTCAATGAGAATGACAAATCTATAACACGTAGAACAGATCTACCGCTTCTTAGACTGGCTTTCAATGAGAATGACAGATCTATAACACGTAGAACAGATCTACCGCTTCTTAGACTGGCTTTCAATGAGAATTACAGATCTATAACACGTAGAACAGATCTACCGCTTCTTAGACTGGCTTTCAATGAGAATGACAGATCTATAACACATAGAACAGATCTACCGCTTCTTAGACTGGCTTTCAATGAGAATGACAGATCTATAACACATAGAACAGATCTACCGCTTCTTAGACTGGCTTTCAATGAGAATTACAGATCTATAACACATAGAACAGATCTACCGCTTCTTAGACTGGCTTTCAATGAGAATGACAGATCTATAACACATAGAACAGATCTACCGCTTCTTAGACTGGCTTTCAATGAGAATGACAGATCTATAACACATAGAACAGATCTACCACTTCTTAGACGTGTTTTCAAGTAGAATGATAGCGATATAACCCACATTTCTATGTGAATTTTGTCAGGTCACCCAAAAAGTGACATACTGCCACTTTAATAATGAACAATTGTAATAATTGAATAACCTTGTTGAATCTAATTGAATAACCTTGTTGAATCTAATTGAATAACCTTGTTGAATCTAAATGAATAGCCTCTCAGTAGGGTCTGTGTACTGTGAATCTAATTGAATAGCCTCTCAGTAGGGTCTGTGTACTGTGAATCTAATTGAATAGCCTCTCAGTAGGGTCTGTGTACTGTGAATCTAATTGAATAGCCTCTCAGTATGGTCTGTGTACTGTGAATCTAATTGAATAGCCTCTCAGTAGGGTCTGTGTACTGTGAATCTAATTGAATAGCCTCTCAGTAGGGTCTGTGTGCGATAGAGTGATGAGCGATAGAGTGATGAGCGATAGAGTGATGAGCGATAGAGTGATGAGCGATAGAGTGATGAGCGTTAGAGTGATGGAACGATAGAGTGATGGAGAGATAGTGATGGAACGATAGAGTGATGGAGCGATAGAGTGATGAGCGTTAGAGTGATGGAACGATATAGTGATGAGCGATAGAGTAATGAGCGATAGAGTGATGAGCGATAGAGTGATGAGCGATAGAGTGATGAGCGATAGAGTGATGAGCGATATAGTGATGAGCGATAGAGTGATGAGCGATAGAGTGATGGAGAGATAGAGTGATGAGAGATAGTGATGGAACGATAGAGTGATGGAGCGATAGATTGATGGAAAGATATAGTGATGAGCGATAGAGTGATGAGCGATAGAGTGATGAGCGATATAGTGATGGAGAGATAGAGTGATGGAGAGATATAGTGATGGAGAGATAGTGATGGAACGATAGAGTGATGGAGCGATAGAGTGATGGAGCGATAGAGTGATGAGCGATAGAGTGATGAGCGATAGAGTGATGAGCGATAGAGTGATGAGCGATAGAGTGATGGAACGATATAGTGATGAGCGATAGAGTGATGAGCGATAGAGTGATGAGCGATAGAGTGATGAGCGATAGAGTGATGAGCGATAGAGTGATGAGCGACAGAGTGATGAGCGATAGAGTGATGAGCGATAGAGTGATGAGCGATAGAGTGATGAGCGATAGAGTGATGAGCGATAGAGTGATGAGCGATAGAGTGATGAGCGATAGAGTGATGAGCGATAGAGTGATGAGCGATAGAGTGATGAGCGATAGAGTGATGAGCGATAGAGTGATGAGCGATAGAGTGATGAGCGATAGAGTGATGAGCGATAGAGTGATGAGCGATAGAGTGATGGAACGATATAGTGATGAGCGATAGAGTGATGAGCGATAGAGTGATGAGCGATAGAGTGATGAGCGATAGAGTGATGAGCGATAGAGTGATGAGCGACAGAGTGATGAGCGATAGAGTGATGAGCGATAGAGTGATGAGCGACAGAGTGATGAGCGATAGAGTGATGAGCGATAGAGTGATGAGCGATAGAGTGATGAGCGATAGAGTGATGAGCGATAGAGTGATGAGCGATAGAGTGATGAGCGATAGAGTGATGAGCGATAGAGTGATGAGCGATAGAGTGATGAGCGATAGAGTGATGAGCGATAGAGTGATGAGCGATAGAGTGATGAGCGATAGAGTGATGAGCGATAGAGTGATGAGCGATATAGTGATGAGTGATAGAGTGATGAGCGATAGAGTGATGAGCGATAGAGTGATGAGCGATAGAGTGATGAGCGATATAGTGATGAGCGATAGAGTGATGAGCGATAGAGTGATGAGCGATATAGTGATGAGCGATAGAGTGATGAGTGATAGAGTGATGAGCGATAGAGTGATGAGCGATAGAGTGATGGAGCGACAGAGTGATGAGCGATAGAGTGATGAGCGATATAGTGATGAGCGAGAGAGTGATGAGCGATAGAGTGATGAGCGATAGAGTGATGAGCGATAGAGTGATGAGCGATAGAGTGATGGAGCGACAGAGTGATGAGCGATAGAGTGATGAGCGATAGAGTGATGGAGCGATAGAGTGATGAGCGATAGAGTGATGAGCGATATAGTGATGAGCGATATAGTGATGAACGATAGAGTGATGAGCGATAGAGTGATGAGTGATAGAGTGATGGAGAGATAGAGTGATGAGCGATAGAGTGATGAGCGATATAGTGATGAGCGATAGAGTGATGAGCGATAGAGTGATGAGTGATAGAGTGATGGAGCGATAGAGTGATGAGCGATAGAGTGATGGGCGATATAGTGATGGAGCGATAGAGTGATGGAGCGATAGAGTGATGGAGCGATAGAGTGATGGAGAGATAGAGTGATGGAACGATATAGTGATGAGCGATAGAGTGATGAGCGATAGAGTGATGAGCGATAGAGTGATGAGCGATAGAGTGATGAGCGATAGAGTGATGAGCGATAGAGTGATGAGCGATAGAGTGATGAGCGATAAAGTGATGAGCGATAGAGTGATGAGCGATATAGTGATGAGTGATAGAGTGATGAGCGATAGAGTGATGAGCGATAGAGTGATGAGCGATATAGTGATGAGCGATAGAGTGATGAGTGATAGAGTGATGAGCGATAGAGTGATGAGCGATAGAGTGATGGAGCGACAGAGTGATGAGCGATAGAGTGATGAGCGATAGTGATGAGCGATAGAGTGATGGAGCGACAGAGTGATGAGCGATAGAGTGATGAGCGATAGTGATGAGCGATAGAGTGATGAGCGATAGAGTGATGAAGCGATATAGTGATGAGCGATAGAGTGATGGAGTGATGAGCGATATAGTGATGAGCGATAGAGTGATGAGCGATAGAGTGATGAGCGATAGAGTGATGAGCGATATAGTGATGAAGCGATATAGTGATGAGCGATAGAGTGATGGAGTGATGAGCGATAGAGTGATGAGCGATAGAGTGATGAGCGATAGAGTGATGGAGCGATAGAGTGATGAGCGATAGAGTGATGAGCGATATAGTGATGAGCGATAGAGTGATGAGCGATAGAGTGATGAGCGATATAGTGATGAGCGATAGAGTGATGAGTGATAGAGTGATGAGCGATAGAGTGATGAGCGATAGAGTGATGAGCGATAGAGTGATGAGCGATATAGTGATGAGCGATATAGTGATGAGCGATAGAGTGATGAGCGATAGAGTGATGAGTGATAGAGTGATGGAGAGATAGAGTGATGAGTGATAGAGTGATGGAGCGACAGAGTGATGAGCGATAGAGTGATGAGCGATATAGTGATGAGTGATAGAGTGATGGAGCGACAGAGTGATGAGCGATAGAGTGATGGAGAGATAGAGTGATGGAGAGATATAGTGATGGAGAGATAGTGATGGAGCGATAGAGTGATGGAGAGATAGAGTGATGAGCGATAGAGTGATGAGCGATAGAGTGATGGAGAGATAGAGTGATGGAGCGATAGAGTGATGGAGAGATAGAGTGATGAGCGATAGAGTGATGAGCATTAGAGTGATGGAACGATATAGTGATGGAGAGATAGAGTGATGAGCGATAGAGTGATGGAGAGATATAGTGATGGAGAGATAGTGATGGAACGATAGAGTGATGGAGAGATAGAGTGATGGAGCGTTAGAGTGATGGAACGATAGAGTGATGAGCGATAGAGTGATGAGCGATAGAGTGATGGAGAGATAGAGTGATGGAGCGATAGAGTGATGAGCGATAGAGTGATGAGCGATAGAGTGATGGAGCGATAGAGTGATGAGCGATAGAGTGATGAGCGATAGCGATGGAGCGATAGAGTGATGAGCGATAGAGTGATGAGCGATATAGTGATGAGCGATAGTGATGGAGCGATAGAGTGATGAGCGATAGAGTGATGGGCGATATAGTGATGGAGCGATAGAGTGATGGAGCGATAGAGTGATGGAGCGATAGAGTGATGGAGAGATAGAGTGATGGAGCGATAGAGTGATGGAACGATAGAGTGATGGAGCGATAGAGTGATGGCGATAGAGTGATGGAGCGATAGAGTGATGGAGAGATATAGTGATGGAGCGATAGAGTGATGGAGCGATAGAGTGATGGAGAAATAGAGTGATGGAGAGATAGAGTGATGAGCGATAGACTGATGAGCGATAGAGTGATGGAGCGACAGAGTGATGGAGCGACATAGCGATGGAGAGAGAGAGAGTGGGATAGACAGAGAGAGAGAGAGAGAGAGGGAGAAAGTGAGACAGAGACAGAAACAGAGAGATAGACAGAGAGATCGAAAGAGAGATAGACAGAGAAATACCGATTGAGAGATAAACAGAGAGATAGAGAGAGAAAGAGAGACAGAAACAGAGAGATAGACAGAGAGATATACAGAGATAGACAGAGAGATCGACAGAGAGATAGACAGAGAAAGACCGATCAAGAGATAAACAGAGAGATAAAGAGCTCCTAGGTCTTAGGAAGCACCAGACCAGCGATGTCAATGCTCGGTCAGGTGACTCAAGTCAGTCTCTTCCTGATCAAGGCCCAGCATCTGGTAACAGCCAGCCAACCAGTCCCTTCGATTGAGCTGTCCATTCTCAACAATCTGCTGCAAGGTCCTGTGATGTCTGATACAAGGCCCTCCCACTGGGGTTACAGAGCCAAGGATGTCATTACTGATTATTCATGGCTGTTGAACACAGAGACAGCCAGGTAGGTAGCGTACGCTAGAGCACACTATCTAGCTCTAATCAGACCTGGTCAGGTTCAAGGCAATGCCATGTCAAGGAGACTTAGGGACGATGTGTGTGTGTGTGTGTGCGTGCACGCGCCCGGTCAGGTTTAGGGCAATGAGACAATACTTCAAGGAGAATCAGGCTTTGCGTCAGAGCAGGAGTGGGAGTCAGAATCTAAACATCGGCCATGGTAACTTACTCTGTTTTAGAGCAGGAGTGGGAGTCAGAATCTAAACGTCGGCCATGGTAACTTACTCTGCCTCAGAGCAGGCGTGGGAGTCAGAATCTAAACGTCGGCCATGGTAACTTACTCTGCCTCAGAGCAGGCGTGGGAGTCAGAATCTAAACATCGGCCATGGTAACTTACTCTGCCTCAGAGCAGGAGTGGGAGTCAGAATCTAAACATCGGCCATGGTAACTTACTCTGCCTTAGAGCAGGAGTGGGAGTCAGAATCTAAACATCGGCCATGGTAACTTACTCTGTTTTAGAGCAGGAGTGGGAGTCAGAATCTAAACATCGGCCATGGTAACTTACTCTGCCTTAGAGCAGGAGTGGGAGTCAGAATCTAAACATTGGCCATGGTAACTTACTCTGCCTTAGAGCAGGAGTGGGAGTCAGAATCTAAACATCGGCCATGGTAACTTACTCTGCCTCAGAGCAGGCGTGGGAGTCAGAATCTAAACATCGGCCATGGTAACTTACTCTGCCTCAGAGCAGGAGTGGGAGTCAGAATCTAAACATCGTCCATGGTAAATGATAAAAACAATTGTTGTGCTAAGAAGACCATGAAGGCTATACATGTTGTGTTATTGTGAAATTATGAGGTGCCACCTTGAGAAAAAGAAAACCTATTTTTGAGGTCGTTCTAGATTTTACAAAGCAAATATTTAATGTGTCAAATAAAAGTAGGGAGTTTCTTAGGAATATCTTGATGTAATATGCTGTGCTTAAAAATACAAAATGTGGCTAAGCACCTGATTTGATCGAAATTAATATAATTGCTTTATTTTCATAACATAATTTATTTTCATCACCACATTTGCCATTAGAGATTAAGACATGTCAGACTTTGGAATTGTCTGCCAGAGGACTTCAGGCTTGACCTTTGACCTTTTTCCACATGTTGTTGTGTTACAGATTTTGTGTCACTGGCCTACACACAACTGGCCATAAAACAAAAGTGGAATTATGTTTTTAGAATAAAATTTAAAAATGAAAAGTTGAAATGTCTTGAGTCAATCAGTATTCAACTCCTTTGTTATGGCAAGCCTAAACCAGTTCAGGGGTAAAAATGTCCTTAACAAGTCACATAATAAGTTCATGGACTTACTCTGTGTGCAACAGGTGTTAGACATGATTTCTGAATGACTACCTCATCTCTGTACCCCACACATACAGTTATCTGTAAGGTCCCTCAGTGAGGTAGTGAATTTCAAACACAGATTCAACCACAAAGACCAGGGAGGTTTTCCAATGCCTCGTAAAGAAGGGCACCTATTGGTAGATGGGTAAAAATATAAAAAAGCAGACATTGAATATCCCTTTGAGCATGATGAAGATATAAATTACACTTTGGATGGTGTATCAATACACCCAGTCACTACAAAGATACAGGCGTCCTTCCTAACTCAGTTACCGGAGAGGAAGGAAACCGCTCAGGGATTTTACCATGAGGCCAATGGTGACTTTAAAACAGTTACAAAGTTTAATGGCTGTGATAGAAGAAAACTGAGGATGGATCAACAACATTGTAGTTACTCCACAATACTAACCTAAATGACAGAGTGAAAAGAAGGAACCCTGTCCAGAATAAAAATATCCTGTTTGCAATAAGGCACTAAAGTAAAACTGCAAAAATAAATGAAAATTTTTGTTCTGAATACAAAGCGTTATGTTTGGGGCAAATCCAACACAACTGTCACAGCTACTGTCTTTCTGGTGCTCGACGTCGCCGGTCTACTAACCACCGGTCCTGGCAACCCATCATTACACATACCTGTAAACCCTCATTACGCACACCTAGCAACCTTCATTACATACACCTGGCAACCCTCATTACATACACCTGGCAACACTCATTACATACACCTGGCAACCTTCATTACATACACCTGGAAACACCTGGAAACCCTCATTACATACACCTGGCAACCTTCATTACATACAACCTGGCAACCCTTATTACATACACCTGGCAACCCTCATTACATCACCTGGCAACCCTCATTATGCACACCTAGCAACCCTCATTACATACACTTGGCAACCCTCATTACATACACCTGGCAACACTCATTACATACACCTGGCAACCTTCGTTACATACACCTGGCAACCCTCATTACGCACACCTGGCAACTTTCATTACATACACCTGGAAACACCTGGAAACCCTCATTACATACACTTGGCAACCCTCATTACATACACCTGGCAACCCTCATTATGCACACCTAGCAACCCTCATTACATACACTTGGCAACCCTCATTACATACACCTGGCAGCACTCATTACATACACCTGGCTACCTTCATTACATACACCTGGCAACCTTCGTTACATACACCTGGAAACCCTCATTACGCACACCTGGCAACCTTCATTACATACACCTGGCAACCCTCATTACATACACCTGGAAACCTGCATTACATACACTTGGCAACCCTCATTACATACAACCTGGCAACCCTCATTACATACAACCTGGCAACCTTCATTAGGCACACCTGGACTTCATCACTTCCCTGATTACTTCCCCTTTATTTAGCCCTCTGTTGTCATCAGTCCTTAGGTGTTATTTATTGCCTCTCATGTTCAGTATGTTTCCTCATGTTTGTTATTTTGTATCTGTTCCGTATTAAACGGACCTTCTGCACCTTCTTTCTGTCTCCCGGCGTAACAGAATACCACCTCAATATGGAGTCAGCAGAAGATTCAACCCTCTTCCAGACGGTTAACTTCTCTAGGGTAGCGGGCAGCATTCGGAATTTTGGATGAAAAGCATGCCCAAATTAAACTGCCAGCTACTCATCCCCAGAAGATAAGATATGCATATCATTAGTATATTTGGATAGAAAACACTCTGAATGTTCTAAAACTGTTTGAGTCATGTCTGTGAGTATAACAGAACTTATTTAGCAGGCGAAACCCCGAGGACAAACCATTCAGAATCTTTTTTTTTTAGGTCACTCTCTTTTTCAATGGCTTTCATTGGGAAACCAGATTTCTAAGGGACATGCTTGCAGTTCCAACCACTTCTACTAGATGTCAACAGTCTTTAGAAATTGGTTGAGGTTATTCCTTTGTGTAATGAAGAAGTACGGCCATCTTGAATGAGAGTCACATTAAGTGTCCTGTTAGATAGAAGCGCGTGAGCAGAAAGCTGGCTACAGTTGGTTTTAATCCTGTATTGAACACAGATCATCCCGTCTTCAATTTTATCGATTATTAACGTTAACTTCTTATGGCTGAAGGGGCAGTATTGAGTAGCTTGGATGAAAAGTGCCCATATCAAACGGCCTGCTACTCAGTCATAGTTCCTAATATTTGCATATTATTATTAGTATTGGATAGAAAACACTCTAAAGTTTCTAAAACTGTTTTGAATTATGTCTGTGAGATTAACAGAACTCATATTGGCAGGCAAAATCCTGAGTTGAAATCAAAACAGGAAGTCAGAAATCTGAGCCTGTATGTATTCACCCGAGTCCCTTAAGAAATCCACTTGAGCTATTAATGATGTTGTACTGCCTAGGGGTTCCACTAGATGTCAACCATCAATAGAAATTCCAATGAGACTTCTATGATGTTGTGGGAGAGAATGATAGCAGAATCAGTCAGGTGTCCATCAAGCAGCCATTTTCTGATCATGCTTTTTTTTTCATGGAAGTCACCTACGTTCCATTGCTCACGCAGACAAGAACGAATACTCCGGTTGGAACTTTATTGAAGCTATATGTTAAAAACATCCTAATGATTGATTCAGTACTTAGTTTGAAATGTTTCTTCGACCAGTAATATCACATTTTGAAGTTTTTGTCCGATATAAAGCTGACCAGAATTAGCGTTTGGACATGTTTACCAAACGCGCTAACAATTGGACATAAATAACAGATTTTTTAGAACAAAACATACATTTATTGTGGACCTGGGATTCCTGGTGTGCTTTCTGATGTAGATCATCAAAGGTAATGGAATATTTATCATGTATTTTTGTGTTTATGGTGACGCCATCTTTGCAGCTGTGATATGCTACTTTGAGCACCGACTCAGATTATAGCGTGCATTTCTTTTCCGTAAAGTTTTTTTGAAATCTGACACAGCGGTTGCATTAAGGAGAGGTATATCTATAATTCAATGTGTATAACTTGTATTATCATCTATATTTATGATGAGTATTTCTGTTGAAACGATGGGCTATGCAAAGTCACTTGATGTTTTTGCAACTAGTGAATCTAGTCGCCTCAATGTAAACTCAGATTTTTTATAGAAATATGAATTTAATCAAACAAAACATGCATGTACCCTGTGTACCCAGTCCCTGGACTGGAGCTGTTATCCAGGGACTGGAGCTGTTATCCAGGGACTGGAGCTGTTATCCAGGGACTGGAGCTGTTATCCTGGGACTGGAGCTGTTATCCAGGGACTGGAGCTGTTATCCAGGGACTGGAGCTGTTATCCAGGGACTGGAGCTGTTATCCAGGGACTGGAGCTGTTATCCTGGGACTGGAGCTGTTATCCAGGGACTGGAGCTGTTATCCAGGGACTGGAGCTGTTATCCTGGGACTGGAGCTGTTATCCAGGGACTGGAGCTGTTATCCAGGTACTGGAGCTGTTATCCAGGGACTGGAGCTGTTATCCAGGGACTGGAGCTGTTATCCAGGGACTGGAGCTGTTATCCAGGGACTGGAGTTGTTATCCAGGTACTGGAGCTGTTATCCATGTACTGGAGCTGTTATCCAGGGACTGGAGCTGTTATCCAGGGACTGGAGCTGTTATCCAGGTACTGGAGCTGTTATCCAGGGACTGGAGCTGTTATCCAGGGACTGGAGCTGTTATCCTGGGACTGGAGCTGTTATCCTGGGACTGGAGCTGTTATCCTGGGACTGGAGCTGTTATCCAGGGACTGGAGCTGTTATCCTGGGACTGGAGCTGTTATCCAGGGACTGGAGCTGTTATCCAGGGACTGGAGCTGTTATCCAGGGACTGGAGCTGTTATCCAGGGACTGGAGCTGTTATCCAGGGACTGGAGCTGTTATCCTGGGACTGGAGCTGTTATCCAGGGACTGGAGCTGTTATCCAGGGACTGGAGCTGTTATCCTGGGACTGGAGCTGTTATCCAGGGACTGGAGCTGTTATCCAGGGACTGGAGCTGTTATCCTGGGACTGGAGCTGTTATCCAGGGACTGGAGCTGTTATCCAGGGACTGGAGCTGTTATCCTGGGACTGGAGCTGTTATCCAGGGACTGGAGCTGTTATCCAGGGACTGGAGCTGTTATCCTGGGACTGGAGCTGTTATCCAGGGACTGGAGCTGTTATCCAGGGACTGGAGCTGTTATCCTGGGACTGGAGCTGTTATCCAGGGACTGGAGCTGTTATCCAGGTACTGGAGCTGTTATCCTGGGACTGGAGCTGTTATCCAGGGACTGGAGCTGTTATCCCGGGACTGGAGCTGTTATCCAGGGACTGGAGCTGTTATCCAGGTACAGGAGCTGTTATCCAGGGACTGGAGCTGTTATCCAGGTACTGGAGCTGTTATCCAGGGACTGGAGCTGTTATCCAGGGACTGGAGCTGTTATCCATGTACTGGAGCTGTTATCCAGGGACTGGAGTTGTTATCCAGGTACTGGAGCTGTTATCCATGTACTGGAGCTGTTATCCTGGGACTGGAGCTGTTATCCAGGGACTGGAGCTGTTATCCAGGGACTGGAGCTGTTATCCTGGGACTGGAGCTGTTATCCTGGGACTGGAGCTGTTATCCTGGGACTGGAGCTGTTATCCTGGGACTGGAGCTGTTATCCTGGGACTGAAGCTGTTATCCAGGGACTGGAGCTGTTATCCTGGGACTGGAGCTGTTATCCTGGGACTGGAGCTGTTATCCTGGGACTGAAGCTGTTATCCAGGGACTGGAGCTGTTATCCTGGGACTGGAGCTGTTATCCTGGGACTGGAACTGTTATCCTGGGACTGGAGCTGTTATCCTGGGACTGGAGCTGTTATCCAGGGACTGGAGCTGTTATCCTGGGACTGGAGCTGTTATCCTGGGACTGGAGCTGTTATCCTGGGACTGGAGCTGTTATCCTGGGACTGGAGCTGATATCCAGGGACTGGAGCTGTTATCCTGGGACTGGAGCTGTTATCCAGGGACTGGAGCTGTTATCCTGGGACTGGAGCTGTTATCCTGGGACTGGAGCTGTTATCCTGGGACTGTAGCTGTTATCCTGGGACTGGAGCTGTTATCCTAGGACTGGAGCTGTTATCCAGGGACTGGAGCTGTTATCCTGGGACTGGAGCTGTTATCCTGGGACTGGAGCTGTTATCCTGGGACTGAAGCTGTTATCCAGGGACTGGAGCTGTTATCCAGGGACTGGAGCTGTTATCCTTGGACTGGAGCTGTTATCCTGGGACTGGAGCTGTTATCCTTGGACTGGAGCTGTGCGTCGGGCAGGGGGGAGGGGTCAACCCTCATTACACCTGCGCCCTATCACAAAGCTCTTAGGGACTTACCCAAAAAGATTCACAGCTGTAATCGATGCCAAAGGTGATGCTAACTTGTAATGACACAGGGGTGTGAATACTTATGTAAATTATACATTTCTGTATTTAATTTTCCCAAAATTAGCAAAAATTCCTATTAACATGTTTTCACATTATGGGGTATTTTGTGTAGATGAGTGAGAAAAACCTATATTTAATCCAGTTTGAGATTCGGGCTGTAACACAACAACATGTGGAGGGGGATGAACACTTTCTATCCCTGATGAAGATACACTTCTATAAGGATGATTTTTAATGTATATATATTTTTTATTTCTCCTTCCTCTTGTTATTAGTACGTTTATTATTTTATTACGTGAAGCACTTTGTTTCTTGCATTGAAAAGTGCTATAAAGGTATTATTAATGCAGATAGAAAACACTTAGCTGATAACAATGATTAACTGGGGGAAATGCCTGTGTCGTTTGTGCCTTTGTGTATTATTATGTGGCTGGGTGACTCTCTCTCTCTCTCTCTCTCTCTCTCTCTCTCTCTCTCTCTCTCTCTCTCTCTCTCTCTCTCTCTCTCTCTCTCTCTCTCTCTCTCTCTCTCTCTCACTCTCCCTCTCTCTCTCTTTCTCTCTCTCTCTCACTCCCTCTCTCTCTCCAACTCTCTTTCTCTCTCTCTCTCTCACTCGCTCTTCGTCTCTCTCTCTCTTTCTCTCTCTCTCCCCCCTCTCTCTCTATCTCTCTCTCTCTCTCTCTCTCTCTCACTCCCTATTTCTCACTCCATCTTCCTCTCTCTTTGTCTCTCTTTCTCTTACTCTCTCTCCCCCTCTCTCCCCCTTTCTTTCTCTCTCTCCCTCTCTCTCTCTGAGATCACCTTGGTCTATTAGTCACACAGACACTCAGAACACGCTGCTCAGTCACAGGATCTGACAACAATAATAACAACATCAACAACAACATCAACAGCAGCAGCAGCGCTACACAGGAATGAACCAGGTACTGATTATGATTAGAGCAACACAGGTGTTCACAGGTTGGAAACGTGATAATGAATTAATTCACAAGAGTTCCTTAGAATAGATTTCTCAAAGGCAAACCTGACGTATTTAAATAAGCTGTGATAAAACAATAGAGTGAGACCCACCCCTGCATGATAATGTAGTCAGTAAGGTTACTCAGCAGCAGACCCACCCATGCATGATAATGTAGTCAGTAAGGTTACTCAGCAGCAGACCCACCCATGCATGATAATGTAGTCAGTAAGGATACTCAGCAGCAGTAGGTAGCTACTCAAGCGGTGTTTCATTCTTTCATGCCTTTCTCTCCATGTGAAATGTTACCTTTATTAAAACACAGTTGATCAAAACATAATCATAACAATCCTACCTCTACAATACATTATTCATAGGCTTTGTCCCAAATGGCACCTTATTCCCTATATATTACACTACTTTAGACCAGAGCCCTATTCCCTATATATTACACTACTTTAGACCAGAGCCCTATTCCCTATATAGTGCACTACTATAGACCAGGACCCTATTCCCTATATATTACACTACTTTAGACCAGGGCCCTATTCCCTATATAGTACACTACTTTAGACCAGACACCCTATTCCCTATATATTACACTACTTTAGACCAGAGCCCTATTCCCTATATAGTACACTACTTTAGACCAGAGCCCTATGGGCTATATAGGGAATAGGGTGCCATTTGGGATACGTCCATGCTATTTACAGGACACACCCATACTATTTACAGGCCACACCCATACTGTTTACAGGACACACCCATACAGGACACACCCATACTATTTACAGGCCACACCATTAATATTTACAGGCCATATTACAGGACACACCCATACTATTTACAGGACACACCCATATTACAGGATACACCCATACTATTTACAGGACACACCCATAATACAGGACACACCCATATTACAGGACACACCCATACTACTTACAGGGCACACCCATATTACAGGACACACCCATACTATTTACAGGACACACCCATATTACAGGACACACCCATAATCCAGGACACACCCATAATACAGGACACACCCACAATCCAGGACACACCCGTATCACAGGACACACCCACATTACAGGACACACCCATATTACAGGACACACCCATAATCCAAACTATATAAACTATATACCAGCAGCTCTGTGTTAGTCATGGTTCTTTATCTCTTCAGCAGACCACAGTGGCCTCGTTTATAAACGTTGCGTATACACAAAAGAAGGCGTAAGCCACTTTCCTGGCAAACTTTGGAATTTATAAAAAACTAACTTGACGGAAGAATGTGCGGTCCTCCACGGACACTTTGACTCATACGTATGCACGTAAAGTGGAGAAATTAGAAACTGCGATTCCGATGGCAGAAGGATGAAACTCGAGAAACGCTTTGAAATTGATGCCATTGTGTAAAATAAATCGAAACATTACCTCTGACGTATTATATATGAAGAGTTCCCCGGAGTGCACACAAAAAAACACACACAAAAAACATGATTTTGGATTATAAATACAAACGGAGAGATCTGTTTTTGCAAAATAACCCCTCAAATATGTGGTACAGTTTAATCGGGAATTTAATTGGATCTGTAATTATTAAACAATACTTGTATGTTATGAGATTTATTCCCATAAATAATAAGGTGAACAGTAGGACAAATGACGTTTAAACTGATGCCGTTTTCGACGCCTCAGTCGGGCAGATACGAGTGCACAGTTTCATATATTGTTATAACGTGTTCGTTGTGCAGAACTGTCAATGTGATAATGGCCCTGTCACTGTCAGTTACAATCAGGGTAATTACCACACCTGAAGGTGTTACGCAATTGGGTAGCTATGACGTTCAAATGAGTGACTATAAAAAGGCATGCAATTACAATGCGTAATGACGCATAATGGCTGCTTTGCCACTGTAGGAACATTTGGCGAATGGAAGAATTCGGAGAGAGTATATTTTCAGAGACCAGCAAGATTTACTAGCCAATGATGACGAGTGACTTATGACCCGGTTCCGATGACCAAGAGCTGTTCTCTTGGCTCTCTGTGCTGTATAGTGGGCCCAGCTTTACAGAGAAGCATGCCGCAAAAACCACGCCGTGCCTGTCCCACTTCAAGTCCTGACAACCCTCGGATCTCTGGCAACCGGCACTTTTCAAAGGGAATTGGCTGACAGGTTAGGGATCTCTCAGCCAACCTTTAGCCGCGTTATGCCAGACGTGTTAGGAGGTATAATTGGATTGACGCACCTCTACATAAAGGTACCTTACACGGTGGGTGAACAGGCAAATAAAAGTGCAATTTGCATCAATGTCCGGTTTCTCAAATGCAATCGGTGCTATTGCCTGCACTCATGTTGCTTTAAGGGCACCGAGTGAGAATGAATTTGAAAAGTATTATCATTCCATAAATGTCCAAATCATATGTGATGCGGACATGGTACTGACTAATGTAGTGGCTCGGTGGCCTGGGTCAACCCATGACTCATTCATATGGCGAAACAGTAGTGTTTGGACGCCGACTTGAAGCCGGAGCTGTGCGTGATGGCTGGCTGGCTTCTAGGTACGGATGAGTAATGTAGAAATTGTAAATCAATTGCAATGTCTCTACTGCAGTGCCTAACCCATTCACTAACCTTGCAGGCGACAGTGGATATCCCCCTCAAGCGGTGGCTGCTCACCCCTTTCGCCAACCCACAGAGCGCAGAGGAGAGGAACTACAATGTGCGCATTGTACGCATTGCCAGGTACGCGCTGTTGTGGAGCGCATCGGGATTCTGAAGGGCAGATGGCGCTGCCTCGATTCCTCAGGCGGAAACATTTTATACATTCCTGAAAAGGTCTGCGACATTGTGGGGGCGTGTGCTGTGCTATATAATGTGGCACCGCTAAGGAATGTAACTGTACCCCCTGTCGCTGTTGGTTGTGTTTGCCCCGACCCCTATCCCCAGGCGTTTGAACCAAACGCAGCTGCGGTGCGCCAGCGTGTGGATTTGATGCGTCGCTTGTAAAAAGAAAGAATGAAAACAAAACACTATTTATTGAGTAATTCTTTCAATGTACAGCTTATGTCACACAAAACATTTCCTTCAACTCCTTGGCAACCTCGTTAATAGCGTCGATGGTGTCTCTTTGCGTTTTTAGGACTGCATCTGTGTGGACACGGTGCTGGAGTGTTGTGACGCAGGAGGTTTAGTGGAGACGCCGGGGCTGGGCGCACTCGGCTCCTGCTCAGCTGCAGCACCACGGACCCCGCTGGAACACTCGGCGATTAAAAAAAAACATTACAAAGTCAATTGTTTGTGTAAATAAATGTTTAAACTTGAATGCATTTGGTTTACTCTTTTCAAACGAGGGAATACTAATTACATGCCTGGATCATCCGGTACGTCTTGCATGTCCGAGAGATTCAGCTATAATACCGGCAAGTCGCTCATCAAGGGGGTTGAGCTCCGGTGTCCTCTTTCCCCCGCCCGTGGCACACACACTTTGTCTGTGTAAGAGGCTATGCTCCTTTTGGCCTCCCCTTTTTATGTCGGACCACTTTTTTTTATTTTCTTGGAGGGTAGACCTTCTGAGCCAGCAGCATTCACAGCGTCCGCCACATGCTGCCACTCCAACGCCGTTTTGGGAATTTGTAATGTCCACAATGTGTCCACCAAACAATATACTTTGTTTCTTGCTTCAACCTCCCCTACAAGAACTTCCATTTCACACTGGGTGAAATAACTTTATTTGTTATGAACCTTTGTCGGGATTTAGGCTGGGTCTCTGTACCGTACTTTGTGACATCAGCTAATGTAAGAAGGGCTTTATAAATACATTTGATTGATTTTGTCGTCATGCAGTCAGTACGGATGAATATTAATTAGGGGCGTTCCACTGACTATCGGCAACTGTGGGCGTTAAAAGTGTGGGACAAGACGCTCGCTCACGTGCGCCACATTTCGAGTTGATTGTGATTTATAAAGCGAAACCGGGCGTGGGGACGTGCGTTGCGCATTGTTATAAATCAGAATATATTTTTGCGCATAAGCACTTTCTGTGTTTTGTCCGTAGGCCACCTTTTTGAGGTGATTCCTCCGTAGAGTTTTATAAATGAGGCCCCTGGTGATTGGCAGGAAGGTAGAGAGGGAAAGCACACCGCCTGTAGTTACAGAGACCGAAGGTGTGTTATGTTTTTCCAGGGTAGAACGAGGCTGAACCTCTGTCAGATGGCCTCCATCTCTTTATCTGTCTAACACACCTGGGCCCATACCTGCAAGGGATGATACACAGACACACAGACACACAACACACACACACACACACACACACACACACACACACACACACACACACACACACACACACACACACACACACACACACACACACAGACACAGATAGACTGGAAGCACACACATGTCAGAAGGGAGGTGAGGCCTTGCTCCCTGCTTGGCACCTCTATTAGGCATGAGTCCTGGTGGAGTATTCAGTTAACATTTTACCTGCATGAAAGCTGCAATCATTTGCCCCTGCTAACATATTTCCCTCTCTTGCTCTCTTCCCTTCCTTCCTGTTCCTGTTGCCATGGCCTTGGGCATCACACTAAAGAGGGAAGGCTACAGGTAAGCCAGGTGGCTGCTGTCTGGACCAGGGACAGATTGCTTTGCACCATACAAATTACCTTACGCTTATCCTCCTCTTCCTCCCTCCCCTTCCCTACATCCCTCCCTCCCCCTCTCTCCCTCCCTTACATCCCTCCCTCCCTCCCTTCGTCCTAACATGAACTCTGATGGAAGGCAGGGGGAGTTTAAGGTAATCAGGTTGACGAGGCAGGGGGAGTTTAAGGTAATCTGGTTGACGAGGCAGGGGGAGTTTAAGGTAATCTGGTTGACGAGGCAGGGGGAGTTTAAGGTAATCAGGAAGACGAGGCTGGGGGAGTGTAAGGTAATCAGGTTGACGAGGCAGGGGGAGTGTAAGGTAATCTGGTTGACGAGGCAGGGGGAGTTTAAGGTAATCTGGTTGACGAGGCAGGGGGAGTTTAAGGTAATCTGGTTGACGAGGCAGGGGGAGTTTAAGGTAATCTGGTTGACGAGGCAGGGGGAGTTTAAGGTAATCAGGTTGACGAGGCAGGGGGAGTGTAAGGTAATCTGGTTGACGAGGCAGGGGGAGTTTAAGGTAATCTGGTTGACGAGGCAGGGGGAGTTTAAGGTAATCTGGTTGACGAGGCAGGGGGAGTTTAAGGTAATCTGGTTGACGAGGCAGGGGGAGTGTAAGGTAATCTGGTTGACGAGGCAGGGGGAGTTTAAGGTAATCTGGTTGACGAGGCAGGGGGAGTTTAAGGTAATCTGGTTGACGAGGCAGGGGGAGTGTAAGGTAATCTGGTTGACGAGGCAGGGGGAGTTTAAGGTAATCTGGTTGACGAGGCAGGGGGAGTTTAAGGTAATCTGGTTGACGAGGCAGGGGGAGATTAAGGTAATCTGGTTGACGAGGCAGGGGGAGTTTAAGGTAATCAGGTTGACGAGGCAGGGGGAGTTTAAGGTAATCTGGTTGACGAGGCAGGGGGAGTTTAAGGTAATCAGGTTGACGAGGCAGGGGGAGTTTAAGGTAATCTGGTTGACGAGGCAGGGGGAGTTTAAGGTAATCAGGTTGACGAGGCAGGGGGAGTTTAAGGTAATCAGGTTGACGAGGCAGGGGGAGTGTAAGGTAATCTGGTTGACGAGGCAGGGGGAGTTTAAGGTAATCTGGTTGACGAGGCAGGGGGAGTTTAAGGTAATCAGGTTGACGAGGCAGGGGGAGTTTAAGGTAATCTGGTTGACGAGGCAGGGGGAGTTTAAGGTAATCTGGTTGACGAGGCAGGGGGAGTTTAAGGTAATCAGGTTGACGAGGCAGGGGGAGTGTAAGGTAATCAGGTTGACGAGGCAGGGAGAGTTTAAGGTAATCTGGTTGACGAGGCAGGGGGAGTTTAAGGTAATCAGGTTGACGAGGCAGGGGGAGTTTAAGGTAATCAGGTTGACGAGGCAGGGGGAGTGTAAGGTAATCTGGTTGACGAGGCAGGGGGAGTTTAAGGTAATCTGGTTGACGAGGCAGGGGGAGTTTAAGGTAATCTGGTTGACGAGGCAGGGGGAGTTTAAGGTAATCTGGTTGACGAGGCAGGGGGAGTGTAAGGTAATCTGGTTGACGAGGCAGGGGGAGTTTAAGGTAATCTGGTTGACGAGGCAGGGGGAGTTTAAGGTAATCTGGTTGACGAGGCAGGGGGAGTGTAAGGTAATCTGGTTGACGAGGCAGGGGGAGTTTAAGGTAATCTGGTTGACGAGGCAGGGGGAGTTTAAGGTAATCTGGTTGACGAGGGTTTAGTTGGAAGCCAGAGGGTGTTTCAGGTTATCTCAGGGAGGGTTGTGGGCGAATGTAAATGTAAATATTCAGTAGAGACACAAACACACACACAGACTGACAGCATCCCAGAAACAGCCTGCAGCCTAGTAAGGACCCAAGGAAAGAAAATATCTATATCTGAAAACTTTCATCAGATTTTTGAGGCATTTTGACATTTTTTTGGGCGTTTTGAAAAAACGAATCTCACACCAACTTTCGCATTACCATAATAACATCATATATCAAGTCGGAGCTACGTGTTAAATGTTACGCATGTACATACTATAGCAGAAATCATGTGAATATCTCGATTTTGACTCGTCTTTATCTTGATATTCCATCTGTTAGAATGACAAGAAAACACTTGGAAAGGATTTCATGTTTTTAATTTATATAATCATTTATAATTTATAACACTACTGTATATTTTAGCTGCTGTTCCGCCCCCACCGTGTTTACATGGTCTTGTTGTAACACTGTATCCCTCAGGATAATAACATCTGCTAACTGAGAAATAATGTAGGAACAAGATACATACAGTTGAAGTCGGAAGTTTACGTACACTTAGGTTGGAGTCATTAAAACTTGTTTTTCAACCAACTCCACAAATGTGTTGTTAACAAATTATAGTTTTGACAAGTCGGTTAGGACATCTACTTTGTGCATGACACAAGTCATTATTGTTTACAGATAGATTATTTCACTTATAATTCACTGTATCAAAATTCAAGTGGGTCAGAAGTTTACATACAGTAAGCTGACCGTGCCTTTAAACAGCTTGTAAAATTCCAGAAAATGATGCCATGGCTTTAGAAGCTTCTGATAGGCTAATTGACATAATTTGAGTCAATTGGAGGTGTACCTATGGATGTATTTCAAGGCCTACCTTCAAACTCAGTGCCTCTTTGTTTGACATTATGGGAAAATCAAAAGAAATCAGCCAAGACCTCAGAAAAAAAATTGTAGACCTCCACAAGTCTGGTTCATCATTGGGACTAATTTCCAAACACCTAAAGGTACCACGTTCATGTGTACAAACAATAGTACGCAAGTATAAACACCACGTATAAACACCACGCAGCCGTCATACCGCTCAGGAAGGAGACGTGTTCTGTCTCCTAGAGATGAACGTACTTTGGTGCGAAAAGTGCAAATCAATCCCAGAACAACAGCAAAGGACCTTGTGAAGATGCTGGAGGAAACAGGTACAAAAGTATCTATATCCACAGTAAAACGAGTCCTATATCGACATAACCTAAAAGGCTGCTCAGCAAGGAAGAAGCCACTGCTCCAAAACTGCCATAAAAAACCCCGACTACGGTTTGCAACTGCACATGGGAACAAAGGAAGGAAAATTATGTGAAGTTAAAGCTCGGTTGCAAATGGGTCTTCCAAATGGACAATGACCCCTAGCATACTTCCAAAGTTGTGGAAAATTGGCTTAATAAGGACAACAAAGTCAAGGTACTGGAGTGGCCATCACAAAGCCCTAACCTCAACCCTATAGAAAATGTGTGGGCAGAACTGAAAAAGCGTGTGCGAGTAAGGAGGCCTACAAACCTGACTCAGTTACACCAGCTCTGTCAGGAGGAATGGGCCAAAATTCACCCAACGTATTGTGGGAAGCTTGAGGAAGGCTACCCGAAACATTTTACCCAAGTTAAACAATTTAAAGGCAATGCTATCAAATATTAATTGAGTGTATGTAAACTTCTGACCCACTGGGAATGTGATGAAATAAATAAAAGCTGAAATAAATCATTCTCTCTACTATTATTCTGACATTTCACATTCTTAAAAAAAAGTGGTGATCCTAACTGACCTAAGACTGGAAATGTTTACTAGGATTAAATGTCAGGAATTGTGTAAAACTGAGTTTAAATGTATTTGTCTGAGGTGTATGTAAACTTACGACTTCAACTGTACCTGGTTTAATGGAGTAGGACCGGTTTATGGTCTGATCCTCCCTCCCTCCCTCCCTCCCTCCCTCCCACAGTTGTGGCCAAAAATATATGCACCCTTGCACATTTTTCAAGTAACTCACAATTTACCCTAAAAATAAGTTGAAATTGAACAAAGTATTTGGTCTCCACAATTCTTTATTTTACTGTTAATATTACAGAACCTTAGTTTTTGATTCAGAACTTAATATATCAATTTAAATCAGAAAATAAACAGGAATGGTATTGACAAAATGATTGACACCCTAGACTTAATATTTTGGTAGCACTGCCTTTGGTCAAAATAACTGCAATCAAGCACTTCCTATAATCATCAATGAGCTTCCTGCACCACTGTACTGGCAGTTTGGTCTGCTCCTCTTGTGCAAACTGCTCCAGGTCTCCCAGATTAGAAGGGTGCCTTCTCCTAGCTGCTGTTTTCAGATCTCTCCACATGTTTTCAATGAGATTTAGATCTGGACTCATTGTTGGGCCACTTCAGAACAGTCCAGAGTTTTGTCTTGAACCGTTCCTGGGTGCTTTTTGAAGTGTGTTTGGGGTCAATGTCCGGCTGGAAGAGCCATGACCTTCGACGGAGAACCAGGTTTCTGACACTGGGTCTGACATTGCACTCCAAATTACCTTGCTATTCTCCTGATTTCATGATGCCATGCACACGTTCAAGGTACCCAGTGCCAGAGGCAGCAAAGCAACTCCAAGACATCACTGAACCTTCTCCATGTTGGACTGTAGGGAAGGTGTTCTTTTCTTTGAAGACTTAATTTTGTTTTTTGTAAACATAGAGATGATGTGCTTTACCAAAAAAGCTCTAATTTGGTCTCGTCTGTTCCCAGAAGGGTTTTGTCATGTTCAGGTGTGTTTTGGCAAATTGCAGCTTGGCTTTCTTATGTCTTCCTCTCAGCCGTGGGGTCCTTGCGGCCACGTCCAGGGAGGTTGGCTACAGTGGCATGGGCCTTAAACTTCTTGATAACATTACGTACGGTGGAAACAGGAAACATCAAGGACTCTGGTGAAGGACTTGTAGCTTTGAGATTATACACAACATTGTAGCCAAGAATGGACAATCTCAGATAATTCTCTGGTTTTCTTTCTTTTGTCCATGCTCGTTGCGGTACAAACAGTGACACAAAACAGGAGAATGAGTCCTTTTCTCTATTCAAACTAGTTGAATGAGGGATTTTTATATTGCAGGCACCTGCAACTCACCACAGGTGAGTTCAATTCCAAAGTAAAGGAGAATCACCTGCTAAAAATCTAATTTCTTCTAACTACTTCCAGAAGGTGCCAATAATATTGTCCGGGCCATTTTAGGATTTCTATGTGGAATTAGCTAAGATTCAGTAAATTATTCAATTTTTGTTGTTGAACTGCACACCGAAGACATACATATGTAGATACCAAAATATGTTTTAATTTCAACAGTTTTCTGGAAGAAATGCTGCATTATTTGAAAAAAGTGCAAGGTTGCCAATATTTTTGACCACGACTGTATGTAAATGTGAAATGTACTTTTGTTTTTATGTTTAATACATTTTGCAAAATGTTCTAAAAACCTGATTTTGCTTCGTCATTATGGGCTATTGTGTAGAATAAGGCTGTAATGTAACAAAATCTGGGAAAAGTCAAGGAGTCTGAATACTTTCAGAATGCTCTGTATATATCAGTGCTCCTCATTGCACAGAGACTGGCAGAGGGAGGACTCTGAGGTTAGCAGACACAGAGACTGGCAGAGGGAGGACTCTGAGGTTAGCAGACACAGAGACTGGCAGAGGGAGGACTCTGAGGTTAGCAGACACAGAGACTGGCAGAGGGAGGACTCTGAGGTTAGCAGGCACAGAGACTGGCAGAGGGAGGACTCTGAGGTTAGCAGGCACAGATTCTGACAGAGGGGGGACTGAGGTTAGCAGGCACAGAGACTGACAGAGGGAGGAATCTGAGGTTAGCAGGCACAGAGACTAACAGAGGGAGGACTCTGAGGTTAGCAGACACAGAGACTGGCAGAGGGAGGACTCTGAGGTTAGCAGACACAGAGACTGGCAGAGGGAGGACTCTGAGGTTAGCAGACACAGAGACTGGCAGAGGGAGGACTCTGAGGTTAGCAGACACAGAGACTGGCAGAGGGAGGACTCTGAGGTTAGCAGACACAGAGACTGGCAGAGGGAGGACTCTGAGGTTAGCAGACACAGAGACTGGCAGAGGGAGGACTCTGAGGTTAGCAGACACAGAGACTGGCAGAGGGAGGACTCTGAGGTTAGCAGACACAGAGACTGACAGAGGGAGGACTCTGAGGTTAGCAGACACAGAGACTAACAGAGGGAGGAATCTGAGGTTAGCAGACACAGAGACTGGCAGAGGGAGGACTCTGAGGTTAGCAGGCACAGAGACTGACAGAGGGAGGACTCTGAGGTTAGCAGACACAGAGACTGGCAGAGGGAGGACTCTGAGGTTAGCAGACACAGAGACTGACAGAGGGAGGAACAATGATACAATTTCAATTCAAGTCTAAGGCAGGCCTGAATCACTTCATTGAATATATCTATTGTTCCCTGGACGGCAGATAGATGGCAGTATAGCGCAGCTGTTGTACAGAAAGCCCGGGAATAGAATGCAACTGCTCAGCTACAGCGACCGACACATATCAGTTTGTCTACTAGCAAATTTTGCAGTCTGGTCGTCATGGATCGATTTATTGTAAAAAAGAAACAATGAATTGACAATGAAAATGAGGGGTGAAGAGCTGGAGAACAACGTGACAGCTATGAACGAACAACCACTGGAGAACCACCAGGAAAATCAGGAAGATGACGGCGGGGATATGCAGCTAGCTAACGTGGCTAACGTGGCTAACGTGGCTATCGTGGCTAACGTGGCTAACGTGGCTAACGTGGCTAACGTGGCTCCGGTGGCTAAGAGAAGGATACGGTCGATTCAAGAGGAACACAGAAAGTTCCAAGAGAAATGGACAAGTATTTTTTGCATGATGGTACTATCTCATTTTGTCTTATTTGCCAGAAGGCAGTCAATTGTTTTAAACACATTTTTTTTAAAGCGACATTTCAATTCACACCATGCCTACTTTGACAAAACATATCTGCCACAAAGCAACCTCAGAAACAACAAAATAGCACAACTCAACGGACAACAACAAATGATGGACAGATCTATCACTGTTGCAGAGAAAACTACAGAGGAAACATATGAGATTGCTTGGATACTCGCGAGAAACAAAGCCTTCACCGACGCGGAGATGGTCAAATAATGTTTTTTTGGCATCAGACTAAACATTGTATGCTGATTTCACAAACAAGGAAACTATTGTAAAGCAAATTATGGGACTGCATCTCTCAGACCATAACAAGACACATAGAAGACATCGGCGAGGACATCGGTGAGGACATCGGTGAGGACATCGGTGAGGACATTGGCGAGGACAACGGCGAGGACATCGGCGAGGACATCGGCGAGGATATCGGCGAGGACATCGGTAAACAACTGATTTCTGACATATCCGTGGCGCCGTGTTTTAGTATTGCGCTTGACGAAAGCACTGATGTAAGTGACATTGTCCAATTATGTGTTTGGGTCCGCTTCCCTCAAAACAAGTCGTTCAGAGAGGAACTTTAATGTTTACCGCCCCTTCAGGGACCAACAGGAGCAGTGGATATTCTGAAAGCCCTTGTTACATTGTTTGCTGATAATAATATTGACCGGTCAAATCTTGCATCTGTGTGCATTGACGACACCCCAAACATGCGAGGGAAGGAGAATGGACTCATAGGGCTGATGAGAAGGAGAGAGGATACTCAAAGACTGTGACTTACAGAATGTGATGCGGCAAGTTGTGCACGTGGTGAACATTATTATTGTGAGGGCACTGAATCGCCGGCCATTCCGCGAGTTGCAGGAGGAATACCAGACAGAAAATGGCCCTGAATCACCTGCCATTCCGCCAGTTGCAGGAGGAATACCAGACAGAAAATGGCCCTGAATCACCTGCCATTCCGCGAGTTGCAGGAGGAATACCAGACAGAAAATGGCCCTGAATCACCTGCCATTCAGCCAGTTGCAGGAGGAATACTAGACAGAAAATGGCCCTGAATCACCTGCCATTCCGCGAGTTGCAGGAGGAATACCAGACAGAAAATGGCCCTGAATCACCTGCCATTCAGCCAGTTGCAGGAGGAATACTAGACAGAAAATGGCCCTGAATCACCTGCCATTCCGCCAGTTGCAGGAGGAATACCAGACAGAAAACGGCCCTGAATCACCGGCCATTCCGCCAGTTGCAGGAGGAATACTAGACAGAAAACGACGACTTGATATTTCACAATGAGGTGAGATGGCTGTCTCGTGGCAGAGTTTTGGTAAGATTTCTCTCTCTCCTCCCTCAAATCCATGAATTTGTTGGAAGCCAGAGGAGAGATGAGCCAGAGCTGCACGATCCACAGTGGATATTAAAGCTGGCTGTTTTAACGGACATCACCTGCCACCTGAACACGGTGAATCTCCAGCTCCAAGGGAAAGCTAAACCCCCGGGCAAAATGCTGCGTGTGGTCACAGCACTTCAAAAGAAAAAAAATGAACAGTTAGTTCATTTCCCAACACACAGAGCAGTCACCACATCCAACCCAGACATACTGCAACATTTTAGCTATGATGCATTTGTGTGTTGGAAGAGTTGAAGTTGGATTTTGAGTCAAGATTCAAGGATATCAAGGAGTACAAGGAGTTCTTCAACTTCATTGAGGACCCCTTTCATGTGTCGGTGTCATCCCTGACCCCAAGTCATCACAGCCCTCTGTCCTGACCGTGCTGAACTAGACAGTGAGATGGTGGAGCTGCAGGCAAATGACACATTGTAAGTTGAACTAAGATCAGGTGTTACACATTTCTGGAGCCTTGTGTCAGACACGGAGTATCCACTTCCTGCCTTGTGTCAGACAGAATATCCACTTTCTGCCTTGTGTCAGACACGGAGTATCCACTTTCTGCCTTGTGTCAGACACGGAGTATCCACTTTCTGCCTTGTGTCAGACAGAGTATCCACTTCCTGCCTTGTGTCAGACAGAGTATCTACTTCCTGCCTTGTGTCAGACAGAGTATCCAATCCTGCCTTGTGTCAGACAGAGTATCCACTTCCTGCCTTGTGTCAGACAGAGTATCCACTTCCTGCTTTGTGTCAGACAGAGTATCCACTTTCTGCCTTGTGTCAGACAGAGTATCCACTTCCTGCCTTGTGTCAGACAGTATCCACTTTCTGCCTTGTGTCAGACAGAGTATCCACTTCCTGCCTTGTGTCAGACAGAGTATCCACTTCCTGCTTTGTGTCAGACAGAGTATCCACTTTCTGCCTTGTGTCAGACAGAGTATCCACTTCCTGCTTTGTGTCAGACAGAGTCTCCACTTCCTGCCTTGTGTCAGACAGAGTATCCACTTCCTGCCTTGTGTCAGACAGAGTATCCACTTTCTGCCTTGTGTCAGACACAGAGTATCCACTTTCTGCCTTGTGTCAGTCACGGAGTATCCACTTCCTGCTTTGTGTCAGACAGAGTATCCACTTTCTGCCTTGTGTCAGACAGAGTATCCACTTTCTGCCTTGTGTCAGACAGAGTATCCACTTTCTGCCTTGTGTCAGACAGAGTATCCACTTTCTGCCTTGTGTCAGACAGAGTATCCACTTTCTGCCTTGTGTCAGACAGAGTATCCACTTTCTGCCTTGTGTCAGACAGAGTATCCACTTCCTGCTTTGTGTCAGACAGAGTATCCACTTTCTGCCTTGTGTCAGACAGTATCCACTTCCTGCCTTGTGTCAGACAGTATCCACTTCCTGCCTTGTGTCAGTCACGGAGTATCCACTTCTGAAGCAGTGTGTGCAAAAGGTGACATCATCTCTTGTCGGCACTTATTCATGTGAAGCAACCTTTTTTCAACAAAGAACACTGTGAATCAAAAACAGAGAAGCCGAATGACCAATGCACAAATGGATAGCCTAACAAGGATAGCAACAACAGACTATATTCATTTTGAATGAATTCAGTGAAGGAGCAGACGGGACATTTTCGCTCATCCAACTACTGAGGTAACCCTTAATAATGGGTCGTACACATGTGATACAACCCATTATTTGATGTGTGTATGTATATATTTGTGATGTGCTGTACATCAAATCAATTGTTTGTGCTTTATTGCTCTGAATTTAATCTCAATTGATCAGTAATAATATAGGAATAAAAAGTACAAACAATTAAAGATCTGTACGCCCCTCTGAATGATTGTCTCGCCCCAAAGTGGCCCTCTTACCAAACATAGTGAGTAACGCTGGTATATACTTAAGTAACAAAAGTAAATGTAAAAGTATAAATCATTTCCAGTTCCTTATATTAAGCAAACTAGACAGCATCATTTTCTTGTCTTTAAAATGTACGGATTTCCAGGGACACGCTCCAAAACAAACGTATTTTACAAACAGAGCATGTGTGTTTATTGAGTCCTCCAGATCAGAGGCAGTAGGGATGACCAGGGATGTTCTCTGTTTAGTGAGTCCACCAGATCAGAGGCAGTAGGGATGACCAGGGATGTTCTCTGTTTAGTGAGTCCTCCAGATCAGAGGCAGTAGGGATGACCAGGGATGTTCTCTGTTTAGTGAGTCCTCCAGATCAGAGGCAGTAGGGATGACCAGGGATGTTCTCTGTTTAGTGAGTCCTCCAGATCAGAGGCAGTAGGGATGACCAGGGATGTTCTCTGTTTAGTGAGTCCTCCAGATCAGAGGCAGTAGGGATGACCAGGGATGTTCTCTGTTTAGTGAGTCCGCCAGATCAGAGGCAGTAGGGATGACCAGGGATGTTCTCTGTTTAGTGAGTCCGCCAGATCAGAGGCAGTAGGGATGACCAGGGATGTTCTCTGTTTAGTGAGTCCTCCAGATCAGAGGCAGTAGGGATGACCAGGGATGTTCTCTGTTTAGTGAGTCCTCCAGATCAGAGGCAGTAGGGATGACCAGGGATGTTCTCTGTTTAGTGAGTCCTCCAGATCAGAGGCAGTAGGGACGACCAGGGATGTTCTCTGTTTAGTGAGTCCTCCAGATCAGAGACAGTAGGGATGACCAGGGATGTTCTCTGTTTAGTGAGTCCTCCAGATCAGAGGCAGTAGGGATGACCAGGGATGTTCTCTGTTTAGTGAGTCCACCAGATCAGAGGCAGTAGGGACGACCAGGGATGTTCTCTGTTTAGTGAGTCCTCCAGATCAGAGGCAGTAGGGATGACCAGGGATGTTCTCTGTTTAGTGAGTCCGCCAGATCAGAGGCAGTAGGGATGACCAGGGATGTTCTCTGTTTAGTGAGTCCTCCAGATCAGAGGCAGTAGGGGTGACCAGGGATGTTCTCTGTTTAGTGAGTCCTCCAGATCAGAGGCAGTAGGGATGACCAGGGATGTTCTCTTGACAAGTGCGTGAATTGGACAATTTTCTGTCTTGCTAAGCATTCAAAATGTAACGAGTACTTTTGGGTGTCAGGGGAAATGTATGTAGTAAAAAAGTATATATATTTTTTACGAATGTAGTGAAGTAAAAGTATAAGTTGTTGAAAATATAGATATTAAAGTACAGATACCCCCCAAAAAGTAGTACTTTAAAGTATTTTTACTGAAGTACTTTACACCACTGTCTAAATGACTTCCCCGTAGCACTCACATATGTAGCCATGAAGTGCTTTGAAAGGCTGGTCATGGCTCACATCAGCACCATTATCCCAGACACCCTAGACACACTCCAATTCACATACCGCCCCAACAGATCCACAGATGACGCAATCTCTATTGTACTCCACACTGCCCTTTCCCACCTGGACCTACGTGAGAATGCTATTCATTGACTACAGCTCAGCGTTCAACACCATAGTGCCCACAAAGCTCATCACTAAGCTAAGGACCCTGGGACTAAACACCTCCCTCTGCAACTGGATCCTGGACTTCCTGACGGGCCGCCCCCAGGTGGTGAGTCCCCTCCTGTACTGCCTGTTCACCCACGACTGCGTGGCCGGGTACGACTCCAACACCAGCATTAAGTCAGCCGACGACACGACGGTGGTATGCCTGATGACGATGAGACGGCCTACAGGGAGGAGTTCAGAGACCGGGCAGTGTGGTGCCAGGACAACAACCTCTACCCTCAGCAAGACAAAGGAGCTGATCTACAGGAAACAGAGGTGTGAACACGTCCACATTCACATCGACGGGGCTGTAGTGGAGCGGGAAGAGAGCTTCACGTTCCTCAGTGTCCACATTACAGAGGATCTATCATGGTCAAGACAGTCGTGAAGAGGGCTCGACAACACCTCTTCCCCTTCAGGAGGCTGAAAAGATTTGGCACGTCCCTCAGTTATTTATTTAACCTTTATTTAACTAGGCAAGTCAGTTAAGAACACATTCTTATTTACAATGACGGCCTAACCCGGCAAAACCCTAACAAGGGCGACGCTGGGCCAATTGTGCGCCACCCTATGGGACTCCCAATCACAGCCGGTTGTGACACAGCCTGGAATCAAACCAGGGTCTGTATTGACACCTCTAGCACTGAGATGCAGTGCCTTAGACCGCTGCGCCACAGCCTGGAATCAAACCAGGGTCTGTAGTGACGCCTCTAGCACTGGGATGCAGTGCCTTAGACCGCTGCGCCCACAGCCTGGAATCAAACCAGGGTCTGTAATGACGCCTCTAGCACTGAGATGCAGTGCCTTAGACCGCTGCGCCACTCGGGAGCCTTCAGAAAGTTATACAGCTACAGGACCCTTAACAGCTTCTACCTCCTAGTCATAAGACTGATAAATAGTTAGTTAAATAGTTAGTTAAATAGTTAGTTAAATAGTTAGTTGAATAGTTAGTTGAATAGTTAGTTAAAAAGTTAGTTAAATAGTTAGTTAAATGGTTAGTTAAATAGTTAGTTGAATAGTAAGTTGAATAGTTAGTAAATTAGTTAGTTAAATAGTTAGTTAAATAGTTAGTTGAATAGTTAGTTGAATAGTTAGTTAAATAGTTAGTTAAATAGTTAGTTGAATAGTTAGTTAAATAGTTAGTTAAATAGTTAGTTAAATTGTTAGTTGAATAGTTAGTTAAATAGTTAGTTAAATAGTTAGTTGAATAGTTAGTTGAATAGTTAGTTAAATAGTTAGTTAAATAGTTAGTTGAATAGTTAGTTAAATAGTTAGTTAAATAGTTAGTTAAATAGTTAGTTAAATAGTTAGTTGAATAGTTAGTTAAATAGTTAGTTAAATAGTTAGTTAATACTTAGTTAAATAGTTAGTTACATAGTTAGTTGAATAGTTAGTTGAATAGTTAGTTAAATAGTTAGTTAAATAGTTAGTTAAATAGTTACCCACACTTTCTGCATTAACCATTTTTTCACTCAGTGTTTTGACTCATCACAAACGCTGCTGTTATTGTTTATTATCTGTCACTTTATTCCTACCTTCAGTATATGTAAATATCTACCTCAATTACCTCATACCCCGGCACATTGGTACCCTGTGTATATAACCTAGTTACCAGTACTCAGTACTGGTACCCTGTGTATATAACCTAGTTACCAGTACTCAGTACTGGTACCCTGTGTATATAGCCTAGTTATCAGTACTCAGTACTGGTACCCTGTGTATATAGCCTAGTTATCATGACACAGTACTGGTACCCTGTGTATATAGCCTAGTTATCATGACACAGTACTGGTACAATGTGTATATAACCTAGTTATCATTACTCAGTACTGGTACCCTGTGTATATAGCCTAGTTATCATTACTCAGTACTGGTACCCTGTGTATATAGCCTAGTTATCATGACACAGTACTGGTACAATGTGTATATAACCTAGTTATCATTACTCAGTACTGGTACCCTGTGTATATAGCCTAGTTATCATTACTCAGTACTGGTACCCTGTGTATATAGCCTAGTTATCAGTACTCAGTACTGGTACCCTGTGTATATAGCCTAGTTATCATGACACAGTACTGGTACAATGTGTATATAACCTAGTTATCATTACTCAGTACTGGTACCAGTGTATATAGCCTAGTTATCATTACTCATTGTGTACTTATTGTTACTTTTCTATTATTAAAAAAATGTCTTTCTCTCTGCATTGTTGGGAACGACCTGTAAGTAATGAGTTCACTGTTAGTCGACCACCTGTTGTTTACAAAGCATTTCTTTCTCTAGATTTTCTCCATTTAGATGTGTGAAAGACAAGAGCCCCGCTCTCTCTCCCTCTCTGTCTCTCTGTCTCTCTGTCTCTCTGTCTCTCTGTCTCTCTGTCTCTCTGTCTCTCTGTCTCTCTGTCTCCCTGTCTCTCTGTCTCCCTCTCTCTCTCTCTCCCTCTCTCTCTCTCTCTCTCTCTCTCTCTCTCTCTCTCTCTCTCTCTCTCTCTCTCTCTCTTTCTCTCTCTCTCTCTCTCTCTCTCTCTCTCTCTCTCTCTCTCTTTATCTCTCTCTCTCTCTTTATCTCTCTCTCTCTCTCTCTTTCTCTCTCTCTCTCTCTCTTTCTCTCTCTCTCTCTCTCTCTCTCTCTCTCTCTCTCTCTCTCTCTCTCTCTCTCTCTCTCTCTCTCTCTCTCTCTCTCTCTCTCTCTCTCTCTCTCTCTCTCTCTCAGGAACAATATCTTATCCACCTTGCTAACACAGAACAGCTCAGCCCTGTTCTCCTGGTTGACAGCGCTGTTAGGAAGTCTGTGAATTGATATTTGTTTGAGCACACTGACTGTGGAAATGCATCTGGTGAGATGTTCCTTGGGGCCAAACACACAAAGCAGTACCTGTCAAACCACTGAGCTCCTGTGAGCTGCTCTGCCTATCAAAACCCTCTGTGGATTATTTAACTATCATGTCCCTCCCTGCTTCACTATTTTAAATCTAGTCAGAACAGAACAGCAGGTGTTGAGAGAGGTAGCACCAACCCTCTCACTGTCAGAGAAGACCGTACACTGACGAGAAGAAGAGATATGAAAAAACCATCATTAAGGAAAAAAAGGTGTTTCTCAATCTCTCTCTGTCTCTCTGTCTCTCTCTCTGTCTCTCTCTCTGTCTCTCTCTCTGTCTCTCTCTGTCTCTCTCTCTCTCTCTCTCTGTCTCTCTCTCTCTCTCTCTTTCTCCTTTCTCTCTCTCTCTCTGTCTCTCTCTCCATCTGCCTCTCTTCCCCTCTCTCTGCCCCTGCCTCTCTCTCTCTCTCTCTCCCCCCCTTCTCTCTTTGCCTTTCTCTCTGTCCCCCCCTATCTCTCCCCCTCTCTCTGTCCCCCCTCCTCTCTCCATCTCCTCAGTTTCTGGAATAATCGTATCAGTGTGTGAGCCTCCTAGCAGATAGAGGAATATCACATCTTAAAGCTCACTGCAACAAAGGATAACGAGATGGAGAGCGTTTGATGGAATCACCAGTTTAATTTCTTTCATTTAGAATGGTAAATATCACCAACACACACACACACACACACACACACACACACACACACACACACACACACACACACACACACACACACACACACACACACACACACACACACACACACACTCCAACAAATCAAGCATAGACAGATCGTATAGATAATCCATCTCTCTCGTTTGCGAGGATTCAACCAGAGAGTAAGGTAAATAAATATGACCAATCAGAAAGCTTCTGTTGGCGTGACCAATCACATGGTGCCTTGAAGTCAGACAAACTACATCCTAAATAGCAACCTATTCCCTACATAGTGCCCTGGTCCTAAAGTAGTGCACTACAAAAAAAAGGGTGCTTATTGGGACTCAGCCGTTCTTCTAGCAGAAACACGGATGCTGTTTGAGTTTCAAGTATAAGGACTTCTCTACAATAAACTGCTGTCAGGGCTGCCGTCGTGTGTGTGTGTGTGTGCGTGTGCGCATGTGTGTGTGTGTGTTTAAATATTCGTATTAGGAGCTAGGGTTAGGAGCTAGGGTCAGGAGCTAGGGTCAGGAGCTAGGGTTAGGTTTAGGGTTAGGTTTAGGGTTAGGTTTAGGGTTAGGAGCTAGGGTTAGGAGCTAGGGTTAGGTTTAGGGTTAGGAGCTAGGGTTAGGTTTAGGGTTAAAGTTAGGTTTTTAGATTAAGGTTAGGGTTCGGGTGAAGGTTACGGGTTAGGGATTAAGTAAAATAGGATTTTGAATGGGACTGAATTGTATGTCCCCACAAGGTTAGCTGTACAAGACTGTGTGTGTGTGTGTGTGTGTGTGTGTGTGTGTGTGTGTGTGTGTGTGTGTGTGTGTGTGTGTGGGGGAGGACAACAGCTTGTCTTTAAGTGGAAGAATACAACAACATTCTAACAATTTTTTCAATCTTCTTCCACATTTATGATTCAGTTTTACTTAAATTATTATTATAATAATATGTCTGATGTTTGAACAATTCCATTTTTCATTAAATGCTGTTAGAGCGATTTCTAAATGAAAGGTCAGTATTTAATCACTTCCTGACAGATCTTCCAGGAGTGTGTTAGTTTTGTCGTTTTGTTAGATGCTGATCTCGCTCTCTCTTTTCATCTATCTCCCTCCCTCCCTCGCTTTACCTCCCTCCCGCGCTCCCTTGCCCTCCCTTGCCCTCCCTCCCTCCCTCCCTCCCTCCCGCGCTCCCTTGCCCTCCCTCCCTTCCTCCCTCCCTCCCTCCCTCCCTCCCTCCCTCTCAAGACCAGTTGAATGTAAAACCGTAAATAGATCATGTAGTGAAAGTAAAAACACACTTCAGTTTAATTTAGTGTCTGTCTCATGGTGGACCTGTCTCATCATCTCTGTCTCTCTGTCTCATGGTGGACCTGTCTCATCATCTCTGTCTCTCTGTCTCATGGTGGACCTGTCTAATCATCTCTGTCTCATGGTGGACCTGTCTAATCATCTCTGTCTCTCAGTCTCATGGTGGACCTGTCTCATCATCTCTGTCTCATGGTGGACCTGTCTCATCATCTCTGTCTCATGGTGGACCTGTCTAATCATCTCTGTCTCTCAGTCTCATGGTGGACCTGTCTAATCATCTCTGTCTCATGGTGGACCTGTCTAATCATCTCTGTCTCATGGTGGACCTGTCTCATCATCTCTGTCTCATGGTGGACCTGTCTCATCATCTCTGTCTCTCTGTCTCATGATGGACCTGTCTCATCATCTCTGTCTCATGGTGGACCTGTCTCATCATCTCTGTCTCATGGTGGACCTGTCTCATCATCTCTGTCTCATGGTGGACCTGTCTCACCATCTCTGTCTCATGATGGACCTGTCTCATCATCTCTGTCTCTCTGTCTCATGATGGACCTGTCTCATCATCACTGTCTCTCTGTCTCATGATGGACCTGTCTCATCATCTCTGTCTCATGGTGGACCTGTCTAATCATCTCTGTCTCATGGTGGACCTGTCTCACCATCTCTGTCTCATGATGGACCTGTCTCATCATCTCTGTCTCTCTGTCTCATGATGGACCTGTCTCATCATCTCTGTCTCTCAGTCTCATGATGGACCTGTCTCATCATCTCTGTCTCATGGTGGACCTGTCTCATCATCTCTGTCTCTCTGTCTCATGATGGACCTGTCTCATCATCTCTGTCTCATGGTGGACCTGTCTCATCATCTCTGTCTCTCAGACAGCTTTACTTTCTTTGTGTCGAGTACCTGCTCTGGGTCGAGTATGCGAGCGCACACACACACACACACACACACACACACACACACACACACACACACACACACACACACACACACACACACACACACACACACACACACACACACACACACACCGTGGAATTGTCTAAGGTGAGGAATGTGGTAGGAGAACTGAGCAGTGATGCATAAATTCACCAACTCTGCCTCTTAGTATAAATACAAAAAGGCTGTTAATATTTCATCGAGCTGTTTCTTATAATAACCTTCACGTAACTATTGTGTGATTTCTGGTGAGTCGGCAAAACGTTCAGATGTTCTGTAGTTTTACACCACAGGTCATTGTTTATTATTATACACAGTAGTGTAACCTAACAAGTAACTAAGCAGGGAAACTAGTCCCTCCCCTCAGTCAGGGCAGTAATATATTGATGATGAATGAGGAGTGAAAATTTATTCATTGTGTCAATAAAAAAAACACTTTCTAGTGAATGAACACAACTTGGTACCCATAAAACCTAGTGTTTTACTGGGACATCACATTACTAAGATATCACATTACTAAGATATCACATTACTAAGATATCACATTACTAAGACATCACGTTACTAAGATATCACGTTACTAAGATATCACGTTACTAAGACATCACATTACTAAGATATCACAATACTAAGATATCACATTACTAAGATATCACATTACTAAGACATCACATTACAAAGACATCACATTACTAAGACATCACATTACTAAGATATCACAATACTAAGATATCACATTACTAAGATATCACATTACTAAGACATCACATTACTAAGATATCACATTACTAAGACATCACATTACTAAGATATCACAATACTAAGATATCACATTACTAAGATATCACAATACTAAGATATCACAATACTAAGATATCACAATACTAAGATATCACAATACTAAGATATCACATTACAAAGATATCACATTACTAAGATATCACAATACTAAGATATCACAATACTAAGATATCACAATACTAAGATATCACAATACTAAGATATCACAATACTAAGACATCACATTACTAAGATATCACATTACTAAGATATCACATTACTAAGATATCACATTACTAAGACATCACGTTACTAAGATATCACGTTACTAAGATATCACGTTACTAAGACATCACATTACTAAGATATCACAATACTAAGATATCACATTACTAAGATATCACATTACTAAGACATCACATTACAAAGACATCACATTACTAAGACATCACATTACTAAGATATCACAATACTAAGATATCACATTACTAAGATATCACATTACTAAGACATCACATTACTAAGATATCACATTACTAAGACATCACATTACTAAGATATCACAATACTAAGATATCACATTACTAAGATATCACAATACTAAGATATCACAATACTAAGATATCACAATACTAAGATATCACAATACTAAGATATCACATTACAAAGATATCACATTACTAAGATATCACAATACTAAGATATCACAATACTAAGATATCACAATACTAAGATATCACAATACTAAGATATCACAATACTAAGACATCACATTACTAAGATATCACATTACTAAGATATCACATTACTAAGATATCACATTACTAAGATATCACATTACTAAGATATCACAATACTAAGACATCACATTACTAAGATATCACATTACTAAGATATCACATTACTAAGATATCACAATACTAAGATATCACATTACTAAGATATCACAATACTAAGATATCACAATACTAAGACATCACATTACTAAGATATCACATTACTAAGATATCACATTACTAAGATATCACATTACTAAGATATCACAATACTAAGATATCACATTACTAAGATATCACAATACTAAGATATCACAATACTAAGATATCACAATACTAAGACATCACATTACTAAGATATCACATTACTAAGATATCACATTACTAAGATATCACAATACTAAGATATCACATTACTAAGACATCACATTACTAAGATATCACAATACTAAGATATCACATTACTAAGATATCACAATACTAAGATATCACAATACTAAGACATCACATTACTAAGATATCACATTACTAAGATATCACAATACTAAGATATCACATTACAAAGACATCACGTTACTAAGACATCACATTACTAAGATATCACAATACTAAGACATCACATTACTAAGACATCACATTACTAAGATATCACATTACTAAGACATCACATTACTAAGATATCACATTACTAAGATATCACATTACTAAGACATCACATTACTAAGATATCACATTACTAAGATATCACATTACAAAGACATCACGTTACTAAGACATCACGTTACTAAGATATCACAATACTAAGACATCACATTACTAAGACATCAC